>NW_021195384.1:0-946 GCF_002162155.2 Triticum dicoccoides
TATTGAAATGCTTGGTATGTGTGGGATCTGACCATCTAGTTGTTTATCTTTAGTAGCCTCTCTTACCGGGAAATGTCTCCTAGTGTTTCCACTGAGCCATGGTAGCTTGCTACTGCTCCGGAACACTTAGGCTGGCCGGCATGTGTCCTTCTTCGTTCCTGTGTCTGTCCCTTCGGGGAAATGTCACGTGATGAATACCGGAGTCCTGTTAGCCCGCTACAGCCCGGTTCACCGGAGTCCTGCTAGCCCAGTGCTACAGCCTGGATTCACTCGCTGATGACCGACACGTTCGATGCTGGGTCATGGATGCCTGTCCCTGTAAGTTTGTGCCGCTTTGGGTTTACGACTAGCCATGTCAGCCCGGGCTCCTTATCATATGGATGCTAGCGACACTGTCATATACGTGTGCCAAAAGGCGCAAACGGTCCCGGGCAAAGGTAAGGTGACACCCGTGGGAATACCGTGTGTGAGGCCGCAAAGTGATATGAGGTGTTACATGCTAGATCGATGTGGCATTGAGTCGGGGTCCTGACAGCGTTGGTATCAGAGCTTGACTGCCTGTAGGATTACCAAGCCAAACTGGTCGAAGTTGAGTCTAGAAATTCTTAGTTATATAAGGGAATTGATTGTGGGATGGAACGTAAGGCTCTTTTTACTCCTTATACCTCATGGCCTTCTGATCTGAGTCATCATCTTCTCTTCTACGGGGATTAAGAACTAGGCTATCCCTTCTTTCTATTAGGATCACGTGTTACTAATCAGTGGACTTATAAGATTGTTGGATTTAAGCTTGAGTTCAGTTTCTACTACTTCCGTATGTTAATTGTTGATCTCGAGACCTTGATATTGTGCTTCTGAGTGGTTATGCCACCATTTTTGTGAATGTCTCAAATCTTTTCTGAGCATTTACAGCCGTTATGCTGTCCGAGTCATCCCAGGTTTCTAA
>NW_021195385.1:0-1256 GCF_002162155.2 Triticum dicoccoides
TCGCTCCTGCTCTCTTTTACTGCATTAAGACAACGCGTTTCAAACTGCTGTGTGCTACGGTAGTTGAACCCATTTCCTCTGCATGACCTGTCATTGCCACAGTAACTAGATGAAACCCACTAGCATGTGTAGGAGTTGATTGAGCCATATGTATGTGTTGTTCCTACCTTGCTATGCCTGCTATGCTTAGAGTCGTGTCAGGTCTGGTTCATCTGGGTGATGGGCTAGAGTGAAATGATTATGTCGGTAATAAGAGTGGTGTGGTGAACACGATTTGGTAAAGGTATCGATGAGAGGCCATGTAGGAGTACATGGTGGGTTGTTTCATTGAAGCCGACCTTAAGCACTGAGATCTGTATGTGTGATTTAAGATACAGCTACTACCATGCATTGGGCCCTGAAATATGACCCCGCTCGACTTCTTATTCACCCTAGCTCTTTGTCCAGGAGTTGCAAGTAGTTTCTGGTGTTTGTAGTCTACTGGAGGCCGTGGACAGCGCTGACCATAGGGGTGGGCTGTGATGCGGTAGGTACGTGGCCGGGTGTACCGAATACCCGTTAGGTATCTCGGGAACCCTGTTCACATCGTTCGGGGCCGTATGGGAAACCTCGGCCGGACTCCCTGCGGATGGAACCTGGATAGGCGATAAACCTGGACTAGAGGCTTAAGTGTTTAGGTAGGTCGTGGTCTACACCCACGTCGGCTTTCGCTTGAAGTCTGCCGAGCACATGTCGTGTGCAGACGCTAAGTGGTGGAAACATGTATGAAGAAGTACACCCCTGCAGGGTTAACATGATCTATTCGAATAGCCGCGTTCGCGGTAAAGGACTACTTGGTTGCCTATACAGTTCATAGACAAGTAAATGGAAACTACTAAAAGCCTCAAGATAAGTGTGAGTGCCGAGGATGGCTCTTCCGTAGGAAGACGGAGGCGGATCCTCGGTAGTGTATTGAAGTGGTGAGTAGTGGACTCGTGTGCGCAAAACCATTTCAAGTTGAAGTATCGTAGGATAGTCTAGCCAAGAGTCAAAGCTGGCTTGCTGCAATAACTCCACCAACCCTTCTTGATAATATGCATGTATGTAGGATCTGATGTAAGTCTTGCTGAGTACCTTTGTACTCATGTTGCTATAATTTACATTTTTCAGAAGACGCTGCAACCCCTTCTGATGGGTTCTATGTAGACGTTGACATCAACGAGTAGGCTAAAGGCCCAGGTGGTGACCCTGAGCTTGTGAAGGACCACGTAGTATAG
>NW_021195386.1:0-1112 GCF_002162155.2 Triticum dicoccoides
AACCTACTCCGGCAAGGAAACACGAATCGGAATCTAGATGGATCCCGAAAACAAACCTAATAAGCAAAGAACTCGGATTGGTGGTGGATATATGGTGGTGGTATATGGCAGCGGTGGTGGTAGCGGTGGTAGTATATGGATATGGATCGGTGGTGGTATATGGACACGGATTGGTGGTGGTATATGGATACGGATTCGGTGCGGTGGTGGTAGATGGCAGGGGCGATGATGATGGTGCGGCGGCGGCGTGACAACTTATGACCAGAACTCGAAACTCTAAAAGACTAGACTCTAAGACCAGCAACTAGACACGACGATGCAACCGCAAATTCAACAAAGCAAAACCCTAAAAAGATTATGCAAGGCTCAGATTGGTTCGGATATGATGAACTAACCCTAGATTTTTTTTTGTGGCTTTTTCGTGGACTATAGGTATGAAGAGCAGACTCGATCTAAACTACTAAAAAACTGTAAAATCTCACCGAGCAACCTGGAAATCTGATACCACTTGATAGAGGCAAAGGTGTCCCGTCTTTCGATGAGATGGTGGATTTCGCTTTGGTGGAAGTCGACTTTGACGATCCGACTACGAACGTGCGAGGACGTCGCGCCTTAGCAATCGCTAAACCAACTTCGAGAGGTTACTGACCACGCCGGAGCACGATCAACCTGACCACGAGGGTCTGTTTCCTGCGAGCAAACGAAGAACAAGCAAGAAACTAAGATTGCAATCTGGATATTGCGAATATAAGATGAAAGCTTTATTGATCAAGGTGGGGTTCTGTGACGCCTTTGTCTGGTCGTTGAACACAAATGAAGTACGCGAAGTTGCAGCTATGGCGAACTTTTAATCTAAACAAAACCCAAAGTCTAAACGATGCCCTAAGGGCTGTATATATGGAGGAAGAGGGGGGAATTTCGTGGCCCTTGGTGGAGGAGTCCGAAATCAACCCTATCTCTTGTTTCCCCACACATACGGACTCTAAAAATAGCCTATACTTATGTATTTCGAAATTACATGGGCCTGGCCCAATAATAAGGTGACGCAGCACCTAAAATAGCCTCGGGACGAAATTTATGAAGTGGCATCTTGTATATTTCGTCCAAGGCTT
>NW_021195387.1:0-935 GCF_002162155.2 Triticum dicoccoides
ATGTACAGACATGGCCTCGGAACACGGAGACCGAAAGGTCGAACATGAGTCGTATAGAAGATACGATCAACATGAAGATGTTCACCGATGATGACTAGTCCGTCTCACGTGATGATCGGACACGGCCTAGTTTGACTCGGATCATGTAATCACTTAGATGACTAGAGGGATGTCTATCTGAGTGGGAGTTCATAAGATGAACTTAATTATCCTGAACATAGTCAAAAGGTTTTTGCAAATTATGTCGTAGCTCACGCTATAGTTCTACTGTTTAGATATGTTCCTAGAGAAAAATTAGTTGAAAGTTGATAGTAGCAATTATGCGGACTAGGTCCGTAAACTGAGGATTGTCCTCATTGCTTCATAGAAGGCTTATGTCCTTAATGCACCGCTCAGTGTGCTGAACCCCAAACGTCGTCTGTGGATGTTGCGAACATCGAACATACACGTTTTGATAACTACGTGATAGTTTAGTTAAACGGTTTAGAGTTGAGGCACCAAAGACGTTTTTGAATCATCGCGAAACATATGAGATGTTTTGAGGGCTGAAATTGGGATTTCAGGCTCGTGCCCATGTCAAGAGGTATAAGACCTCCGATGACTTTCTTAACCTGCAAACTAAGGAGAAAAGCTCAATTGTTGAGCTTGTGCTCAGATTGTCTGAGTACAACAATCATTTGAATCGAGTGGGAGTTGATCTTCCAGATAAGAAAGTGATGGTTCTCCAAAGTCATTGCCACCAAGCTGTTAGAGCTTCGTGATGAACTATAACATATCAGGGATAGATATGATGATCCTTGAGGTATTCGCGATGTTTGACACCGCGAAAGTAGAAATCAAGAAGGAGCATCAATTGTTGATGGTTGGTGAAACCACTAGTTTCAAGAAGGGCAAGGGCAAGAAGGGATACTTCATGAAACGGCAAATCAGCTGCT
>NW_021195388.1:0-1126 GCF_002162155.2 Triticum dicoccoides
TTTTGACGGGATTGGGCTGTTTTCAACTTTTCACGAACGATACGAACTTGTTCTTCTGCTTCCTGAATCATGTCCGGGCCAAAGAATTTTCTTTCCCCGGTCTCTGACCAGTTAAGGGGTGTTCGACATCGTCGTCCATAGAGAACTTCAAAAGGGGCTTTACCCAAGCTAGATTGATAGCTGTTGTTGTAAGCGAATTCGGCAAATGGAAGGCACTTCTCCCAGTCCATTCCGAATGAGATAACAGAGGCTCGAAGCATGTCTTCTAGAATTTGGTTGACGCGTTCCACTTGACCACTCGACTGAGGGTGGAAAGCGGTGCTAAAGGAAAGACGGGTTCCCATAGCATTTTGGAAACTTTCCCAAAATCGAGAGGTGAAAAGACTTCCTTGATCCGAGTTAATTTCCAAAGGAACACCATGGAGAGACACTATTCGGGAGATGTACAAATCTGCCAGCTGACTAGCGGTTATACTCTCACGAACAGGTAAGAAGTGGGCTACTTTGGAAAGACGATCGACCACGACGAAAATAGCATTATTCCCTCTCTTGGTCCTGGGAAAACCGGTAATGAAATCCATACCAATTTTATCCCATTTCCATTCAGGAATAGCTAGGGGTTGAAGGGTGCCAGCAGGCCGTTGATGCTCTGCTTTTACACGACGACAGACGTCGCACTTAGCAATATACTAAGCAATTTCTCTCTTCATCCTAGTCCACCAGAACCTCTGGCGTAGGTCCTGATACATCTTAGTACTACCGGGATGAATAGTGAGAGGAGATTCATGAGCTTCCTTAAGGATTAATCGCCTTAGGTTGCGCACTTTGGGAACTACTAGTCGATTCCCGAAGTATACGACTCCTTGATCATTAATGGAGAAACAATCCGCAATTCCTTTCTGAATGTTCCTCTTGATGCGGGAGATTCCCGGATCTACCTTCTGTGCTTTGATAATTTGATCCGTAAGGGTAGGTTTTGCCACCAAGGTGGAGAGAAAACCTTGAGGAACAATGTGAAGGTTAAGCTTCCGAAATTCCTCATGGAGAAGCGGTTGACTTTGTTGTAACATCAGGTTGTTACAATAAGATTTACGACTTAGCGCATCAGCCATGACGTTGGCTTTCC
>NW_021195389.1:0-963 GCF_002162155.2 Triticum dicoccoides
AGGACTCCGGTGAACCGGGCTGTAGCGGGCTAACAGGACTCCGGTATTCACCGCGTGACATTTCCCCGAAGGGACAGACACAGGAACGAAGAAGGACACATGCCGGCCAGCCTAAGTGTTCCGGAGCAGTAGCAAGCTACCATGGCTCGGTGGAAACACTAGGAGACATTTCCCCGTAAGAGAGGCTACTAAAGATAAACAACTAGATGGTCAGATCCCACACATACCAAGCATTTCAATAACATACACACAATATGCTCGATATGTGCAATACAACATGGCATCACAAAATGACTCTACGACTCAAGTAGTTTATTCAATAGGCTCCGAGGAGCGAGATATTACAAACATGGGTCTCATGACCCAACACTCAGAGCATACAAGTCAAAGTACAAGCGGAAGCTATCATGTCTGAGTACAGACATCTATAAATGAAAAAGGCTGAGAAGCCTGACTATCTACCAAATCCTGCCGAGGCACAAGATCGTAGCTGAGGTAACAAGCTAAACGTCGAAGACCAAGCAGAAATACTAGTGAGACTGAAGTCTCTCTGCAAAAACATAAAATAGGCAAACGTGAGTACAAATGTACCCAGCAAGACTTACATCAGAACTATCTACATATGCATCATTATCAACAAAGGGATGGTGGGGTTTAACTGCAGCAAGCCAGCTTTGACTCGGTGGCTATCCTGAACTACGACTACGAGTAACTTTTTTGAGGTGGCGCACACGAGTCCACATATTCACCATATCAATACACCACTATGGATCCGCTCCCGTCTCCCTACGAGAACGCCATCCATAGCACTCACGCTTATCTTGCGTATTTTAGAGTATCCACTTTCACTTGTCTATGAACTGATATAAGCAACCCAGAAGTCCTTTTCCGCGGACACGGCTATTCGAATAGATCATATTAACCCTGCAGGGGTGTACTTCTTCACACACGCTCTCACCACTT
>NW_021195390.1:0-1457 GCF_002162155.2 Triticum dicoccoides
ACTCTTATTACCGACATAATCATTTCACTCTAGCCCATCACCCAGATGAACCAGACCTGACACGACTCTAAGCATAGCAGGCATAGCAAGGTAGGAACAACACATACATATGGCTCAATCAACTCCTACACATGCTAGTGGGTTTCATCTAGTTACTGTGGCAATGACAGGTCATGCAGAGGAAGTGGGTTCAACTACCGTAGCACACAGCAGTTTGAAACGCGTTGTCTTAATGCAGTAAAAGAGAGCAGGAGCGAGAACATGGGATTGTATCGATATGATCAAATGGTTGGTTGCTTGCCTGATGGTTCGATGCACTGATACGGTTCTTCGTTAGGGTAATCACGATACTCCTCGGAGGCAGATCCTGCCGCAAAGAACACCGATACACAACCATCACCAAACAATGTGCAACAATATGATGTATGCATGAAACATAGCAATATGAGTGTGTTGGGCTAACGCAGCTAAGACCAGAAGGGTTTGAACCAATTTGAATCAAAGATTCAAATTTCAAACTCAAACATGGCCCTTTAAAGTGTTTTTCCTTGTTCTGCATTAAACATCAAGTTAACTTGTTTAATCATGCATGAAAATAGTACAGATGGATAGATTGGATTTTTCTGATCATTTTTCATATATAATTTGTCTGATTTGGAGTTACAGAATAAAAGTTATGAATTTTTGAAGTTTAAATTATATTCTGGAATTTCCTATATTAGAATAATTCCAGAAAATCAATTATTGCGTCAGCCTGACGTCAGTGTGACGTCAGCAGGTCAACGGAACACGTCCGGGTCAAACCTGACAGTGGGTCCCGCATGTCAGGGTGATTAAATTGATTAAAGTTTAATTAACACTAAACCTGTTTAATTAACAGGGCTGGGCCCCACCTGTCATTGACTCAGGGGAGTCAACCAGGGCCCACCCGTGGTCAAACCCGGGTCGGCTGCACCGGCGTTTAGCCGCCGGCGAGCCCGACGCGGCGGCGGAAGTGGTTTTGGCCGTTTCGGACACCAAATGGGTCGCGGAGACCACCGGAGTGGAGCTGAGGACGAGCCGCAGCTCTTGGTGGAATCCGTTGGGGTTGGGGTGGCCGGAGTTGGCGCCGGCGACGACTTTGGCGGCCACCGGGGTTCGGCCGAAGACGAACTTGACGCTAGAGGGGTCGGTGAGGCTCGGGGAGTGGCTAGCTAGGTGCTAAGGGACACGGTGAGCATGATGGACACCGTGGAGTGGTCGGAGGGTGACCGGGAGCACGTCGGCGACGAGCTCCACGGCGGTGGGTGCGGTTGAGCTCCGGGAGGTTGCTACACGGCTCGGGAGCAAGAACGGAAGGAAGGGGAAGATGGCTAAGCTCACAGTGAGTGCGACGAAGCCCTTGGTGTGGCCGGAGATGGACCGGAGCGACGACGGCGTTGAAGGGGATCTCCGGCGACGGCGGTTCGGGCGAGGTC
>NW_021195391.1:0-867 GCF_002162155.2 Triticum dicoccoides
CTGGGATTTGTTTAGTTAAAAGTTAGCCATTGCAACTTCGTGTACTTCGTTTGTGTCCAACGACCAGACCAAGACCGCTTACGGATCCCCACCATTATCAATACCTCATATATATTTGCAATATTCAGATTGCTTTATCATATTCTTGCTCGTTCTTCGATTGCTTGCAGGAATAGACCTTCGTGGTCAGGCTGACCGTGCTTCCGGCATCGTCAGTAACCTCAGGAGATTGGTTTAGCGATTGCTAAGGCGCAACGTCGTGCATGTTTGTAGTCGGATCGTCAAAGTCGTCTCCACCAAATCGATAGTTATCATCTCATCGAAAGATCGGGACCCTCGCCTCTATCAAGTGGTATCAGTTTTCAGGTTGCTCGGTGAGAATTTCCAGTTTTCCTAGATTAGATTTATTTTCTTACTATTGTCCAAGAAAAAGCCACACAAAAAAAAGTTAGATCTGTTCATCCTTTATCCAAGCCAGTCTGAGCCTTTGCAATTTTCTATTCATTGCTTGCATAGTTGAATTGTAGGTTGCATCGTTGTGTAAGTTGCTGGTCTTAGCATCTACTTCCTTTAGAGTTTCGAGTTCTGTTCACATTAGTCACGCCGCCGCTGCATCATTATCCCTTCCGCTGTCCACCATCCCATCTATTAATTTCCACCACGTGCTACGCACTGTTCATTGTCATAATCATAGTTGAGGTCATTCACATCTTCGCCTGATCCAATCTGCATCTTATCTAGTTTGTCTTGGAAAAAAAAAGATAGAGAAAAAAAAGAGAAAAAAGGAAAGAAAAAAAAGAGAGAGAGAAAAAAAGAAAAAAAGGAAAGAAAAAAAAAGAAAAAGAGAGAGAAGAAAAAGAAAAAAAA
>NW_021195392.1:0-1060 GCF_002162155.2 Triticum dicoccoides
TCGGCGTCCGCGCGGTACAGGCCTTCTCCGCCCCAGCTCTCTCTCGATCTGGAACCGCGAGGCGCCACTGATTCTTTCCCCCCTCGTTTCCCCTTGTTTTGCAGCCGGAACCGGCCGGAGCCACTGACGCCGAAGCGCCTCCGCCGCGGGACCTCGTCGCCGGCGAAGCAGGCCACTCCGGCGACCGTCTCCACCACCACCAGAACCGCGACTCGCCCCTGAGTCCGACGGTAGTCTCCGCATCCCTTCCCGTGCCCTGTACCGCCGCCGGCGAGCTCGCCGTCGCCTCTGGCCGGAGGTAGACGACGGCCGCCGTGGGGCCGGCCCGTCAGCCACACGCCCTGACGGGTGGGATCCACCCGTCAGGTTTAAAACGTGCACGCGCGCGCGCACCGATCCGCCGTCGGCCGAAGGCGTATTCAGCCTTTACGCCTTCGACGTGGCGGCCGCGTGGGCTGGGTTTCCCCCCTGGGCCTGCTGCTGCTGTGGCCTCTCTGGCCCAGTGGCACAGCGCCGTTTTTCTTTTTCCTTTTCTGTATTATTTCCAAATATTCCACAGGGCAGAATATTAATCCAAATGCATTGATTCCAATTTCTAAATTCCTAGAATATTGCAACCTATTTAATGGTGCAACTTTCACTCAAATCCAGCCACCTTTTCTTCTCTGTAAATATTTAAATGTGGTTTTTAGCATTTAAATAGGCCTTTGAAAATCCATAACTCCTATTTTGCTGCTCCAAAACCAAAACCAAAAGTTGTCCCCTTCCTAGCCTTCCTCCTAGTATTTTACAAAAATAAGTTGACATTTTTGTGAGCACTTTGACTTTTCTGTTTTTATTATTGCCTTATTTTCCCGTTGTTTTCTTGCGACGTTAGATCCCGTATTTGACGAGGTAGCTGAGGAAGAAGGAGGAGCAGGGCCTGAAGACTTTGAAGATCAAGCCAACCAAGGCAAGCAGCCCTTTGACCATGACTATGATACCCCTTTATATGCATGTCATTTTTAGCTCTTTATTATCGATGCATCGGAATCATGATGAGATGGTGAACCACGTGGGT
>NW_021195393.1:0-1109 GCF_002162155.2 Triticum dicoccoides
GGGTCTGGGCCCATCGCCCATAGCACACCTGCACGTTGCGAGGGCGGCCAAAAGCAGACCTAGCCTAGTGGCGTTCCAGTCCAATTCGGCGCGCGCCGCTCCGTCGCTGACGTCTGAAGTGCTTCGGCTGATACCACGACGTCGGGATACCCATAACTACTCCCGCGTAGATGGTTAGTGCGTATAGGCTCGTAGCCGACTCAGATCAAATACCAAGATCTCGTTAAGCGTGTTAAGTATCCGCGAACGCCGAACAGGGCCAGGCCCACCTGTCTCCTAGGTGGTCTCAACCTGCCCTGTCGCTCCGCCACAAAGTAACCGTCGGGGACCGTCGGGAACCCAGGCCCACCTCTACCGGGATGGAGCCACCTGTCCTTTCAGCCCCCAACTCCGTACAGTATCACAGGTAATGTAACAGTGTAAAGTATATAGTATATGCCCATGATCACCTCCCGAAGTGATCACCAGCCCAGTAGTATAGCATGGCAGACGGACAAGAGTGTAGGGCCACTGATGGAACACTAGCATCCTATACTAAGCATTTAGGATTGCGGGTAAGGTATCAATGACTATAGCAGCAATGACAGGCTATGCATCAGAATAGGATTAACGGAAAGCAGTAACATGCTACACTACTCTAATGCAAGCAGTATAGAGGAGAATAGGCGATATCTGGTGATCAAGGGGGGGGGGGCTTGCCTGGTTGCTCTGGCAAGAGAGAGGGGTCGTCAACTCCGTAGTCGAACTGGTCAGCAGCAGCGTCAGTCTCGTAGTCTACCGGAGAGAAGAGGGGGAAGAAATAATGAATACAGAGCAAACAAAGCATCACAAAATATAACAAGGCAATACGCGGTGTTCGGTGTGCCCTAACGCGGTAGTAGGTGATACCGGTTAAGGGGGGAAACATCCGGGAAAATATCCCCGGTGTTTCGTGTTTCCGGGCAGAGGAGCCGGAGGGGGAAAGTTGCGAGTTCGATAGGTTAGGGGTGTGTGGCGGACGAACGGACTGCGTATCCGGATTCGTCTCGTCGTTCTGAGCAACTTTCATGTTGAAAATATTTTAATCCGAGTTACGGATTAAAAGATATGATTTTCTAAAGATTTTATTA
>NW_021195394.1:0-1819 GCF_002162155.2 Triticum dicoccoides
GCTCCCGTACCCAATCAACAACGATGAGTGAAGGGCGCCCGGAGGAGCCCGGAGAGAAGAACCCGAAGAAGAACCCGGAGGAGGAGGAGAGAAGAACCCGAAGAAGAACCCGCGTTTGGTGCCCCCCGATCTATCGTATCGTATCGTATTAGTTTTTAAGTTGTAATCGTTATGCTACTGTTATTAAGTTGTATTAGTGTTTTAAGTTGTAAGGCTATCGTGGAACTATGTGTTGCAATCGTTATGCTTCTATATAATCGTTATGCTACTATATATATATTGTGTATTTTGTGCTATTATTTGTAGATTGCTATGGGTTGTTCCATTATTTGTGTATTGCTATGGGTTGCTACGGGCCCGGGTTGCTACACCCCAATCACCACACACACCATCTTCAAAATATTGGCCAAATAATGGGTCATGACCCAAACCATAGACATGCAACTAGGAGCCCCATGCAAACCCACTATGGACATGCAACTAGGAAATGCAAACTAATTTACTTCATGCAAGCATGCAACTCATTTAGTTCATGAAACCGTAGACATGCATAAAAACAGGTAATATTTAGTTTTAGTGCATCAAAAAATGATCCATCACAAAATTTAGTGCAAGAAAAAGGCCAAAGTAAAAACAAGTAACATTTTATTTGCCGAAGTTAGAGGTGGGCTGGTGCCCCTACGCGGGTGGGCTGGTCTCCTTGAGCCCGATCTCCTTACGGCCCAACATCTATTCGGCAGCCCAGTTTTATTTTTTACTAGAAACTGAATTTGGGTGCCCGTGTACTCTGTTAACTGAAGAACCAAAACAGGGGAAGCAGAGCATGAACACTGAATAATTTGTGTTCCAAATTGCTGCTTCAATTCAGATACATTACTTGCGCACAGATCACATCCTCTACACTGATAGGCCTAAATGCCCATTCTAATGACGGATGAACAACAAATAAAACAAAAACAGAGCAATGATACAACAATAGAACCCCCCTGCCATGATATTTGCTTGCTTCTGCAAATCGATCATCTGCATTAGATGTTTCTTGATCTTCTTCAGTTCCTTGGCCAGTTCAGACTCCGCATGCAGTTCAGCATTGCGCGCATACATCGCCATCGGCACGACTCTGCCCGCCCCTCCGCCTGAGCTCCCCGTATTCTCCACAGCAATCGGCGGCACCCCGCCAAATTGAGCTCCCAGGTTGCGGCCACGCTCGAATCAACGTAGCCCTCAAACTGAAACCTATCAACATATTCATCAATCCACTCAAAATGGTAACATTTCTTCAAGATCTGAAAAGAACAACACGAACCCTAAATCCCAAATTCGAGGATAAAAAACAAAATATGGAGAAATCAGAGTGAAAGACAACGAAAGAACGGGCTAAGAACTGAGATCTAACCTTGCCATCCCTTCCTGTCATTGGTTTGCTCAAGCATTTCACAAATTCCTGCCCAAGATTGCCATTGTCATCCCTTTTAGTGACCAACCGTTTAAGAGGGTCTGGGCGTGGGCATTCAGGGCACCTTGTTAGCAGCACTGGTCCATACTGTCGCCATTTTGATTGCGTGGCGGAGGTAGACATTTGCGCTAGGTCGCCGGAGAAGAGAAAGATTGGGGAAAGGGGATGAATGGGCGGCGGCGGGCGGACGGGCACGGGCGCTCGTCTCTTCTAGCTGCGAGGAGGTGGGTCCCGCGAGTAGACAAGTGGTGGGTCCCGCGCTTAGGTGGATAAGTGGTGTGTCCAGCGCTTACGTGGATAAGTGGTGGGTCCAGCCCTCAACAGCTTACGAGGGCATCAGTTCAGTTTAACAGCCATGTCGTG
>NW_021195394.1:2978-5363 GCF_002162155.2 Triticum dicoccoides
AAAATGTGCAACGGCTTGGTTATTCCAACTAACTCAGCAATTCGTTCTAACGTACAAAAGAAATATTAGGGAAAGAACAAAGGAAAACAATGAAAAAAAGGAACATATTAAATAAGAAAAAGTGTGGGATTCGAACCCTCGATAGTTTCTAGAACTATACGTGTTTACCAGAATAGATCTATCAACCATTAAACCATCTCTCGATAGATAATCCCGATTTTATTCTTAGAAATAAAACATAGTCATACTAAAAATAAAAATAGATATAAACGTTTAGAAATATTTCATGTGGGTATATTTTCTCCTATTTTATACACATATATAGGATGTGCTATACAACCTTGTGAAATAAATACTAAATCCCCTCTTCTTGCTTCCATAAAAAATAAAAAGAAGTGGTTAGAAATAATTTCGAAGAGAATGATTAATGGATTCAAGATTAAACTGCTCCTACTTCGCACTTTTTTCCTTTACATTTATTGATAAGTGAGTGATCAAATATCTAGTCAACAATATTTGATGTTAAGTTGGAGGGTTACAAATATTGTTATTGCTTACCAGTTAGCTCTTTGAGCATTATTTTATGACTTACTCGCTCCTAGTAATATGTGTACCCCTTGTATTTGCTTGCTGGTTTCTGTAATAATAAAAATGTTGTACTTCCTTGTACATCACTTTGGATTGGACTAGTATTGTCGTACATATTCAAATTCTCTTATTTCTTAAAAAAAAACTCCCTCCATTTATGTCAGGTGTATTAGTTTTTTTTGCGAACCAATGTGTGGTTGGATCGTTAGATGGACTGTGGTACCCCAGCCCACCATGGTTCAAGTCCTGGTGCTCACATTTATTCCTGGATTTATTTCAGGATATCCGTTGATGCGCATTCAGTGGGAGGAGACGTTCCCGTCGACGACGAGGTGCCCACGGTGACTTAGTAAATTTCAAGATGATATGTCGGCTTAGTTTTTCGGAGGTTCTCATAAGGGTAGGGTGTGCGTGTGTGCGTTCATAGGGGTGAGTGCATGCGCGTGTATATGAGCGCTTGCGTCTGTACTGTGTTCAATAAAAGGTGTATTAGTTTTTTCCAAGCAAAAATGATAATGTAAGGTGTATTTCTTTTTTCCATGCAGTTTTCCTTGCGTGCCCTTCAACCATCCATTACATGCCATAGATAAAAAGTACTACGTAGTTCCCAGTAGGAAGGTCGTAGAAAAGAATCTCTCTCCCTAATTGCATGCACTCACATTTCTCTCTATCCCATCCCACTGATTGATTTTAATCTGGTGCTGCAAGATTCAGTTGCCTTTTGTTATCCCACTCGTTATTTTGTTGCCCCTAATTAACCATCTAACTACCTAATTAGTTAAAGGTATTTTTGTCCAAAATTCTCCTCAATTATGTGCCTTGGTCACTGCACCAAACAAATACACCTTATATAAAGGAATGCAGGGAGTATTAGTATTGATTACCCCGATATAAAAGAACTGACAGACCATTTCTTTAAAAAAATCAAATAACAAAAAATATTTAGAATACAGTTTGCATGCCAGGTTACTACCTCTTCCCATTTAGTATTGTCAAATTGCACAGCCATTAGGATATTCATTGATGGCGGGTTCGAATCTTGATAGTGCACTTAACAGTTTGTATAAAAGAACAATTCTGGACATTTTTTAGAATGGTCGAATTTTCCTCTAAGTATAGTTTTTCACGGTGTTTCCATTTGTTCCATTCGTTTAAGTTTTTGTCTTGTGTCTTACAAGCCATTTTAATCGTTTCAGTGGAACCAATGGGGATTCATTGCCTGCTTATTATTTTTGTTGTGGTACCATGTTGGAATGTCTCAACATGCTTAAATGAATTTGTATACTTTTTTTTGAAACGAGGCAAAAGACTTGCCATTTTTATTGATTAACAAGAAGGGTGAAGTTCAATACAAAATCGCCTAGGCGATAACAGATACAATGGCTACTCTAGTAGCATTGCATTACCCAAATGCCTCGCACCAGCTAGGACCCAGATAGCCGTTTCATCCTTGATGATATGCACAACAACCTCCACCAGCGCTGCCTTGGCCTTGAAAACACGAGCATTCATTTCCTTCCAAATCTCTCAAGCAAGGAGGCTAACGCTTTCTGTGCATTGTTGGTTAGGGTATCCTCCCACCACTAGGAAAAACATTGCAAGGCAAATAGGCGAGAGGATAAATGCGGGGGATTTGTGTTCTAAGGATAGGACATCCCAAATGTTGACCAAATTGAAAACGGGAAGATGGAAAGGGGGCGGATCAGAATTTATAATTTATCTTCCACTGACGCCGAGCAACATTAAGGTATACATGCATCGGTGCATGCTTTGCATCTTAAATGAATCTGTATACTG
>NW_021195395.1:0-1381 GCF_002162155.2 Triticum dicoccoides
GCTCCGCCAATGCCAGTGATTGCTCCTGGGAGCACGGTGAGTTTAATTAGAATGGACATTACTTGCTAGTATTAACATTTAAGTGTGATAATGCTAACGAGACATTGGAAATGATCTTTGGTGCAGCTTAACTCCAGAAACGCATCGCACGATCCTTCTCCAGCTACCGGCGCGAGCCAGCCCGCTCGTACACCTCCCTGATCATGGTAAGTTTCTCTAGTGTTTTGCTTAACAAATGCATAAAGACCTAGACTTAGCTTTATTTCCTCCAATATGCTTACCATAATGACCTAGAGTTAGCTTCTTTTCCTCCAAAATGACTTAATATGCTTACTGACCTCATAAACCATCCATTCTACCTAAGTTAGCTCTAAAACGATATGTACTTAGGTTACTTATGTTAAAAATTGCATAATTAGCTTAGTTAGCTCATAAACGATCCATTTTACCTAAAGTTAGCTCTCAAATGACTCATTTTACCTTAGTTAGCTTACAAGTGATCCAATTTATCCAAGTTAGCTCTAAAATGACCCATTTTACGTAGATTAGCTCCTAAATGATCCATTTTACCTATGTTAGCTTTAAAATGACCCATTTCACCTAGGTTAGCTCCAAAATGACCCAATTCACCTAGGTTAGCTCCAAAATGACCCATTTCACCTAGATTTACTCCTAGACGATCCATTTCACCTAAGTTAGCTAAAAACGATCCATTTCACCTAAATTAGCTCATAAATGATCCATTTCACCTAAGTTAGCTAAAAACGATCCATTTCACCTTAGTTAGCTCAAAAACGTGGCATTTCACCTTAATTAGGTCACAAACTGCCTATTTCAACTAAGTTAGATCATAAAAGCTCATAAACGATCCATTTCATCTAAGTTAGCTCAAAAACAATCTATTTCACCTTACTTAGCTCAAAAACGATGCCCTTCACCTTAGTTAGCTCATAAACGACCCATTTCAACTAAGTTAGCTCATAAATGATCCATTTCAACTAAGTTAGCTCATAAACAACCCATTTCAACTTTTTTAGCTCATATATGATCCATTTCACCTAAGTTAGCTCATAAATGACATATACTTCTTGTTCTAGTCTTCTTCTTGTTCTAGTCACCTATTTCTAACTTTCTTATTTACCATTTTGCAGATTTCATTCACTTCATGGAAGCTAGCTTGCAATGATGGAGTGCTTGTTTTTCCTTTGATGAAACTTTGCATTGTATCTAGCTTGCTATCATGGAACTTGCTTATGTATGAACAATGTGTATGGATGGAACTTGCTTATGTATGAACAATGTGTATGGATGAAACTGATGTGATATGTGAAATGTGATATGAAACTTATGTGCTGGATATGTGATATGAAACTTATGTGCT
>NW_021195396.1:0-1050 GCF_002162155.2 Triticum dicoccoides
AGATCTATAAGGATAGATCAAAATACTTAATAATACTTTCAAATGAGCACATACCTTGACATGATCTTGAAAGTATTCAAGATAGGATCAGTCAAAGAAGAAGTTCTTGCCTGAGTTGTAAGGTACGAAGTTAAGACTTAAAGCTCGACCATGGCAGAATAGAAAGGACGAAGGTCGTCTCCTATGCTTAAGACATAGGCTCTATAGTATGCTATGCTGTGTACCGCACCTGAAGTGTGCCTTGCCATGAGTTAGTCAAGGGGTACAAGAGTGATCCAAGAATGGATCACAGACAGCGGTCAAAGTTATCCTTAGTAACTAGTGGACTAAGGAATTTTCTCGATTATGGAGGTGGTAAAAGAGTTCGTCGTAAAGGTTACGTCGATGCAAGCTTAACACCTATCCGGATAGCTCTAAGTAGAGATACCGGATACATATTATGGGGCAACAATTTAGAATAGCTCCAAGTGGAACAGTTATTTGGAATAGCTCCAAATAGAGCGTGGTAGCTACATCTAGGAGATGACATAGAGATTTGTAAAGCACACACGGATCTGAAAGGTTCAGACCCGTTGACTAAAACCTCTCTCACAAGCAACATGATCAAACATAAAACTCATTGAGTGTTAATCACATAGTGATGTGAACTAGACTACTGACTCTAGTAAACTCTTGGGTATTAGTCACATGGCGATGTGACCTGTGAGTGTTAATCACATGGCGATGTGAACTAGATTATTGACTCTAGTGCAAGTGGGATACTGTTGGAAATATGCCCTAGAGGCAATAATAAAAGTGTTATTATTATATTTCCTTGTTCATGATAATTGTCTTTTATTCATGCTATAACTGTATTATCCGGAAATCGTAATACACGTGTGAATACATAGACCACAATATGTCCCTAGTGAGCCTCTAGTTGACTAGCTCGTTGTGATCAACAGATAGTCATGGTTTCCTGGCTATGGACATTGGATGTCGTTGATAACAGGATCACATCATTAGGAGAATGATGTGATGGACAAGACCCAATCCTAAGCCTAGCACAAA
>NW_021195397.1:0-1947 GCF_002162155.2 Triticum dicoccoides
AGGAGCAAGCAGATGACTTGGACATTTATGCCAAGAAGAAGATGGACCACAACTCAATGCCCAACATGTACAAGGAGATTCCCAATGAAGCTCTTGATACTTTCAAGTTTGGGTCTGTACATTACCTTCTGTCAGGGCTGCCAACCATCAGTTGGATATTGAGGCACACTCTCTTGCCCAAGTCTGGAGATCACAAGATGATCAGAGGCCATGCAATCAATTTGCTTCATGTATTTGATGTACCTCAGAAATTCAAAGTCATGAGCCTCATAGTAGAGACTATCAAGAGGACTGCAGCAGACCAGAAGGGGAGCTGTGGGTATGCCCCACAAATTCAGGAGCTCATTAACTCCAAGATGGGCACGGGCATATACTTGTTGGACAAGGAACACTTGCCCATCCGTCCAGATTTTGAGGACAATCAAGTTGTGATGACTGAAAATGAACCATCGTCTGCCCAAGCACAAGCAAAGAAGGAGAAGGCAAGGAAGGAGAAAGCTGCCAAGATGCCAACTCAAGAGGAGGCATCTGAATATTTCCTGAAAACCAAACAAGAGCAGCTTGGTTACCTAATTGCATCCACCCTGCGGATTGAGAAAGGACTAGCCACCCTAACTCAGAACCAGGCAAGCCTAGAGAGAATCATGGAACAAAGGTTCTATGACTTGGATGTCAAAGTGACAGAGATTCAGACTGCAGTGGAGCAGCTCCAAGATGATATGCAGGAGAGGAAAGGGAAGACAACCACTGATGCCTTTGCCAGAGTGCCACGAGGTCCGAGGTCGTCTGCAGTGCCAGTTCCTGACACAAGAGCAACTGCCTCAGCTCCAGCCGTAGCACCAGCCCAACCTGCTCCAGCGTCTACTTCAGCTCCTGCTCCAGCGTCTACTTCAGCTCCAACTCCAGCGTCTACAGAAGCCTTCGTCCTTGGAGTGATCCGGACTCCACCACCACCAGAAGATCAAGCATGAGTGTCGATCTAGCACTATGCATTTTCTAGGAACTTTTTGGTAACTTGTTGCCAAAGGGGAGAAAAATGTATAGATCATAGGCTTCGAGAGAGAGAGAGTGTTGCTTTTTTTCTCTTGCTTTATTTGGTGGGTTTTCGAACTTTGTTTGCTTTTGAGTGCTTGAGATACTATGTCATTGCTTGTGAGACATTGATGATCATGTGTTTGATCATAAGCTACACTTAATGCTTGCTTAATGCTATTATCTTATCTATCTTAGGTGATCATTCACTATTCTTGGTGATGAGTGCATGTATTTCATTCTTATCATTTTAAGCGCTCCACCAAGATGTATGTGACATGAAAGAGTAACCCATGACTCTAACTCCTTGTGCATTTGCAGTCCAAAGCAAATTTTAAATATGCACAAATTTAGGGGGAGCGGCGGCACTAGGGTTTGCGAGCTCGAGCGAGGGAGTGAGGTCGAGCGGAGTAAAAACGAAGTAAGGAAGGGAGAGGGGTATTTATAGCCGAAGTGAAAAACTGCTTGCCCGAGGAAATGGGATGAACGTGCCCCTGACCCTTCTCATTCGCGCGACATGTGTCACCTACGTACTGAGAGGTGAAGATCGTATGTGATCATGGGTGAAAAGGATAAGGATTATCGTGGAAGGTGTAACGGTTTGGGCGGCAAAGGCCGGAAATTCAGATAAGATAAGTTTAAAGTTCCGTTCGCAATTTCTTTAGCTGACAAGGACATAGTGAAGATTTTGAACGAGTTTCAAATAGAACGCACATGAAGAATTTGTGAATAGACTAGGTTGAGTTAAGCATAGAGGGGGAAAGGGTCCGATCACATTCACATAGCAGAACAAGCAACTTGAAGAAATAGCAATAAGTGAATGCTGTAGAGGACATAAACTCATATATATATATATATATATATATATATATATATATATATATATATATATATATATATATATATATATATATA
>NW_021195399.1:0-1514 GCF_002162155.2 Triticum dicoccoides
TGTGGCGATTGTGTGATCTCCTGGTTCCCGGGGCCTCGGAAGACTCCCGGTTAATTACTCCCACGGGTTGCTCCGCGAGATACCTCCGATTGAGTTGTGTGGTCGTCTTCGTCGTCTTCGCTTCGCGTTCTCCATGCATGATGATGGTGATGTGTGTGTGTGGGCGGCGGCAGAGCCCGTGTCCTCGTCGGTACACGCGCCGCGTGTAGCGTAGCCTTTGCGATGGCCACGCTCGCCCTCGCCATTGTGCCTCGTCGGTCTTGGCGGTGTTGGAGGAGTTGTTGTTGGGGTAGCATGGATCACGCTCGGCTCGGACTTCTCGACGACCAGTAGCTTCTCAGGGTGTACAAGGGTCTACACCCTGCGGGAGTAATTGTCGATGGAGACCGGCGTCGGTGTATGACCGTTGCGTTGCTCGCGCCAGCATGACCTGAGTGGTCGACACCTCGTCCCGGCCAGACGCCGAGTCCACGGCAGTCGGCGTAGTCAAGGCATCGTCTCACGAGATCGTAGAGGAGCGGTATTGTTGATGAAGTCGCGTCGCCCTGCAGCCGCGCCTTGTCCTCGGGCGGCGCCAACTTGCTTGGCTCCGACCTCCGAATGAGTGTGGCGCGGGTAGCAGCGACACGGGGGTAGGAGGCCATCTTCCTCGTGGCATCATGGTGTGGGACCCCGGCCTTTGCTTCGCGTCCGGGCGCCGTGCTCTACATCTTCATCTTCAAAGTGTGCAGTGAGGCGGAGTGGACAACAAGCAGAAGGTGGGGAGCTGCGTGTCTCCATCTTCGGCGACACCGAGCACGATAAAGTAGATCGGTATGCTGACAAGCATCGTCGGCGTCGTCTTCGGGTGGCAACCTTCTCGCCATCAGCCAGCTAGAAGATACGTGCATGGCTCATGCATGTGCACATGCTATGTCTGTTGATTGCGCCTGTATTCCTTGCTTCATTCCTCTGTACTATGGAGCACGTGTAATTGGCTTCAACGACAAAGAGAGGAGAGCTAGCGTAGTGATAGCTCGGATGTCGCGCCGGTCACTGCACGCAGTGATGAGCCATCTGGCCGCCTGTCTTCCCGTCTTGAACATGGCCTTGTACGCACACGGGTATATACTAGAGGCTATTCTTCATGTGTAGACCACGCCGCGATGTTCGGTTAGGCTCTGGTGACAACATCACCAAGGCACCATTGAGTCCGGGCATAGTGAAGGAGAGGCACGACGCCGGTGCCGAAGCGGGGTGGTGGAGGAGCTCCTTGTGATTGGCGCCGATTTGACGAAATCATTGGCAGGCGGCGTCCCGGATGGCTTTGTGGCTTCGTACTCCATGTCACCGGCTCGATGAAGTGGGCGAAGTGTGTGTGACGGTGATCTTCGCGGCGTCGAGGTCTCGAATGGCATCTCTCCGACGCGACGAAGTATTCATCATCTCGTGCAATATTGAGCATAGTGTCGTCGTCTTCTACGATACTATCACGGTGAAGTGGACTCAAGCGGTGATGGTGACCTCCGTGCCAT
>NW_021195400.1:0-1244 GCF_002162155.2 Triticum dicoccoides
CAACCCAATTGGAATCACATTCAAATTCGTCCGGAGCGTTGAGTTGTGGACGAAACAATCTGATGCTGCAGCAGAATCCGAGTCAAACTACAAGTCCAAAGGTGTTACATCACCTTCACTTGGGCCCATTGGCCTTGTACGACCTAGATTTAGTTTTAGGCTGCCTTGGGACGTCTTCCCACCTCCTTGGCCGCCACCCCTTGCTCCTATATAAGTAGATACATCTAGTAGCTTTTCCTTGGGATTTGTTTAGTTAAAAGTTAGCCATTGCAACTTCGTGTACTTCGTTTGTGTCCAACGACCAGACCAAGACCGCTTCCGGATCCCCACCATTATCAATACCTCATATATATTTGCAATATTCAGATTGCTTTATCATATTCTTGCTCGTTCTTCGATTGCTTGCAGGAATAGACCTTTGTGGTCAGGCTGACCGTGCTTCCGGCATCGTCAGTAACCTCAGGAGATTGGTTTAGCGATTGCTAAGGCGCAACGTCGTGCATGTTTGTAGTCGGATCGTCAAAGTCGTCTCCACCAAATCGATAGTTATCATCTCATCGAAAGATCGGGACCCTCGCCTCCATCAAATATCCTGAGGAGAGACGAGTTGCTGCTGCTGTTTGTGCTTTCACTAGTTTTGCGTGTGTATGGTGGTCTGAACATTGTAGATTATATCCTATTCCAACTACTTGGGCTGCTTTGAAAACTGCTATGCGTACGCGTTGGGTTCCACCATATTATCAACATGAATTGCTTCAGAAATTACAGCGTTTAAGACAAGGAAAAAATTTTGTAGAAGAATATTATCAGGAATTACAAACTGGCATGATTAGATGTGGTATTGTTGAGGAGAATGAAGCTATGCTTGCACGTTTTCTGGGTGGATTAAATAGAGAGATTCAGACCATTCTAGACTATAAGGAGTATACTAATATCACTCGTTTATTCCATCTTGCTTGTAAAGCTGAACGTGAAGTGCAGGATCGACAAGCATTGGGGCGAACTAACTTTCCTGCAGGCCGACCTTCATCATGGACACCACGTGCATCTTCTACTTCAACTGCACCAGCACCTCCATCCGGTGCCACCTCCAGCCGTGATACAAGAAAACAGGCACAACCACCATTATCTTCCAAGAGCGCACCTGCGGGTCCTGCACAGCGTTCTTCTTCTTCCATGGCATCAACAGGGCACACAAGTGATATTATTTGTCGTCGTTGTAAGGGAGGAGGTCATTATGCGAG
>NW_021195401.1:0-1014 GCF_002162155.2 Triticum dicoccoides
GAAGAAGTTGCATAGGCCAAATAGCGTTTCACGGACGTGCGCGTCCATGATCCCACGGATTGCAACTGGAAGTATCTGCGTCATCAGCACGTGACAGTCGTGAGACTTCATCCCGCTGAACTTCTGCTTCGCTGGGTCTAGGTATCTGCTTATCTTCCCCGCGTAACCGTAAGGAAGTTTTACTCCTAGGAGGCAGGTGAAAAACTGCTCGATCTCCTCCTGACTTAGAGTGAAGCACGCGGGAGGGTAGTCATTTCCGGTCTTCTTGGCCTTTTTGCCTTTGCGACGACTTTCTGTGTCCTGCTTCGCCTCATCATCATCATCATCATCATCATCATCATATATAGCGTGAAGCTCCTGCCTGATGCCCATTGATTTCAAGTCTGCCCTTGCTTTCGGCCCATCTTTGGTCCTCTCTAGCATGTTGAGCAGGGTACCAAGCAGACTCTCGCACACGTTCTTCGTGATATGCATGACATCAAGGCTATGAGGCACACGGTGGATCTTCCAGTACGGCAAGTCCCAGAAAACAGACCTCGTTTTCCATACCTTCAGCAGCGGCTCTGGCACCTTTTGCTTCTTTCCTGGCAGTGGGCAGTCTTTCCAATTTTTCAACAGCTTGTCTATTTCCTCGCCGCTCCTCGTACACGGGCGTTTTCGGGGTTCGGTTTCACCATCGAACAGATCCTTGCGTTTCCTCCACGGGTCATCATCGCGAAGCCACCTTCGATGTCCCATGAACACGGTTTTCGAAGACCCGGGATCTCTATCTAGCTGGCGATACGTTGTGTCATCCATGCACCTTACGCATCCAGAAAATCCGTGGACTACCTGCCCCGCAAGATATCCGTAACCGAGATAGTCGTGCACCGTCGTGAGCAGTGCGGCTCTCATAGGGAAATATTCTTTCTCTGCGGCGTCCCACGTATTGGCTGGCGTTTTCCACAGCGTGTCAATCTCCTCTTTCAGCAGCCCCAGATACAGATTGATGTCGTTCCCTAGTTGTTTCGGCCC
>NW_021195402.1:0-607 GCF_002162155.2 Triticum dicoccoides
GACTCACGTTACGCTAAGACAGGGAGGCAGTGGTGTCACGTGCTCGTCTCAGCGTCCGTCGTCGATACCGCGACGACGTCCGCCTCGACTCGCGTTACGCTAAGACAGGAAGGCAGTGGTGTCATGTGCTCGTCTCGGCATTTGTCATCCATACCGCGACGACGTCTGCCTCGACTCGCGATACGCTAAGAGAGGGTGGCAGTGGTGTCACGTGCTTGTCTCGGCGTCCATCGTCGCTACCGCGACGACGTCCGCCTTGACTCGCGTTACGCTAAGACAGGCTGGCAGTGGTGTCACGTGCTCGTCTCGGCGTCCGTCGTCGCTACCACGACGACGGACACCTCGACTCGTGTTACGCTAAGACAGGGTGGCAGTGGTGTCACGTGCTCGTCTTGGCGTCCGTCGTGGCTACCGCGACGACGTCCGCCTCGACTCGCGTTACGCTAAGACAGGGTGGCAGTGGTGTCACGTGCTCGTCTCGGCGTCCGTCGTCGCTACCACGACGACGGACGCCTCGACTCGCGTTACACTAAGACAGGGTGGGAGTGGTGTCACGTGCTCGTCTCGGCGTCCGTCGTCGCGGCCACGACGACGGACACCTCGACTC
>NW_021195403.1:0-1185 GCF_002162155.2 Triticum dicoccoides
GTTTTATACAGACTTTTGGAGAAGCCTGTATTTACAAGAAAGTGAGTGGGAGCTCTGTAGCATTTCTGATATTATATGTGGATGACATATTACTGATTGGAAATGATATAGAATTTCTGGATAGCATAAAGGGATACTTGAATAAAAGTTTTTCAATGAAAGACCTCGGTGAAGCTGCTTACATATTAGGCATTAAGATCTATAGAGACAGATCAAGACGCTTAATTGGACTTTCACAAAGCACATACCTTGACAAAATTTTGAAGAAATTCAAAATGGATCAAGCAAAGAAAGGGTTCTTGCCTGTGTTGCAAGGTGTGAAATTGAGTAAGACTCAATGCCCGACCACTGCAGAAGATAGAGAGAATATGAAAGATGTTCCCTATGCATCAGCCATAGGCTCTATCATGTATGCAATGCTGTGTACCAGACCTGATGTGTGCCTTGCTATAAGTTTAGCAGGGAGGTACCAAAGTAATCCAGGAATGGATCACTGGACAGCGGTTAAGAACATCCTGAAATACCTGAAAAGGACTAAGGATATGTCTCTCGTATATGGAAGTGACAAAGAGCTCATCGTAAAAGGTTACGTTGATGCAAGCTTTGACACTGATCCGGACGATTCTAAATCGCAAACCGGATACGTGTTTACATTAAACGGTAGAGCTGTCAGTTGGTGCAGTTCTAAACAAAGCGTCGTAGCGGGATCTACATGTGAAGCGGAATACATAGCTGCTTCGGAAGCAGCAAATGAAGGAGTCTGGATGAAGGAGTTCATATCCGATCTAGGTGTCATACCTAGTGCATCGGGTCCAATGAAAATCTTTTGTGACAATACTGGTGCAATTGCCTTGGCAAAGGAATCCAGATTTCACAAAAGGACCAAACACATCAAGAGACGCTTCAACTCCATCCGGGATCTAGTCCAGGTGGGAGACATAGAGATTTGCAAGATACATACGGATCTGAATATTGCAGACCCGTTGACTAAGACTCT
Source organism: Triticum dicoccoides (assembly GCF_002162155.2). NCBI lineage: Eukaryota > Viridiplantae > Streptophyta > Magnoliopsida > Poales > Poaceae > Triticum > Triticum dicoccoides. The sequence continues at coordinate 998 of NW_021195403.1, forward strand.
TCCACGAGCAAAACATGATCAGCACCAAAGCTCCATGGGTGTTAGATTCATTACAGTGTAATCTAGATTATTGACTCTAGTGCAAGTGGGAGACTGAAGGAAATATGCCCTAGAGGCAATAATAAAGTTATTATTTATTTCCTTATAATCATGATAAATGTTTATTATTCATGCTAGAATTGTATTTT
>NW_021195404.1:0-1347 GCF_002162155.2 Triticum dicoccoides
CGGGTCCTCCTCCTCTTCTGCCTCTTCGCGATCTTCGTCGCACTCCTTCGGTGCTCCGGCCCTGCTCGACGTCGTCATCAACTCGCCCCCAGGCCCAATTTTTGCGCCGGCTCACCCCTAGGTGGCGATTTTAGGCACCCCCTGGGGGGCCAACGGCTGGAGATGCTCTTAGCACATGGCCCCGCGGCCAACCTCGCGACCTATCTGGCAGACGATATCAACGGATACACGTTTTACACGAAGGCCAAAGATATAAACAATGATTTTCAAAACTCAGGGGTGACGATGGAATGCATGACCGGCGACAACGCCGCAACTGAAAGATTCTACGAAAGGGTCGAGGAGATATGGGAGCTTCACTACTCTGGACTGCACAGTGCGACGATGTTCTATGTCAGATGGGCTAAGAAAGTCGAAAGAGAAAACTGGTATTTCACTATCATGTCTATACCCGATGCCAAGAGCGCTACCATGAATGCCATCGCAAAATACGAGCCATGGGTACACGCTAAGCACGTGACACAATGCTTATTCATAACTGACCCGAGGAATCCCAGCCGAGTTGTCGCGAGGAGAGGCAAAAGAAACATCATTGGAATTGATGGAGTCACCAACGAGGAAGACTATGACCACTACGGCAACCCGATGAGGAAAGATGACAATGACGATGAAGCATACGCCAACAAAAAAAAGCAATACTACATTATCTAAGAAAGATCATACTCTATGAAAAAGGAAAAGTCACAATGAGGGGCTCATTTATCCTGTCGACGAACAAGAAGTGAAACAAGCTCACTCAAAAATGAAAACATCCACGTTGAGAAACCATGCATCATTTAATATATTTGTATTTATTTTGTGTATGCACTTAATCGTTATCACTGAAATGATGTGTAATATAAACCGCCTCCTGAGTCATATACATTGTATATGATCCGATCCCCTTCTTCCCGGCTCGGTCTTCTTTCGAAAAAGAAAAGAAAAATAAAATGAGAAAGGAAATAAGGAAATGAAAAGAAAATTACAAGGAATAGAAAATAAAAATAAAAATGAGAAAACAAAATAAAATTAAAAGAAAAGAAAAGGCGGGAAGGAAAAAAGAAAATTAAAAAGAAATGAAAAATAATAAGTCAGAATAGCAATAAGCGCATTTTTTTCTAAAAGGCACTACTACTACTAAGTCAAAATAGCAGCAACACGTTTCTGGATACACGCTATAGCTAACTTAGCTGTAGCGCGTTTTGTCTTGAAATGTGCTACTGCTAAAGATTTAGCGTGTATCAAAAATGCGCTGCTGCTATTTCGACTTAACCGCACTACGCGGGCCTCTCTGCCCCGACCCCCCCC
>NW_021195405.1:0-1465 GCF_002162155.2 Triticum dicoccoides
GTGAACATGTCCTACTGTGTGTGAGCTAAGTGTGTGAACACGATTTGGTAAAAGGTGTCGGTGAGAGGCCATGTAGGAGTACATGGTGGGTTGTCTCATTGAAGCCGTCCTTAGGAACTGAGTTCTGTGTTTGTGATCCATGATTCAGCTACTACCATACATTGGGCCCTGAAATATGACCCCGCTCGACTTCTTATTCACCCTTGTCCTCTGTCCAGGAGTTGCAAGTAGTTTCTGGTGTTTGTAGTATGCTGGAGGCCGTGGACAGCGCTGACCGTAGGGGTGGGCTGTGATGCGGTAGGCACGTGGCCGGGTATACCGGGCGCCCGTTTGGTGTCACGGAACCCTGTTCACATCGTTTGGGGCTGTGAGCGAAACTCCGGCCGGATCTCCTCATGGATGGAACCCGAATAGGCGATAAACCTGGACTAGAGACTTGAGTGTTTAGGTAGGTCGTGTTCTACACCCACGTCGGCTTTCGCTTGAAGTCTGCCGAGCACATGTCGTGTGCAGACGCTAAGTGGTGGAAACATGTATGAAGAAGTACACCCCTGCAGGGTTAACATCATCTATTCGAATAGCCGTGTCCGCGGAAAAGGACTTCTGGGTTGCTTATATCAGTTCATAGACAAGTGAAAGTGGATACTCTAAAATACGCAAGATAAGCGTGAGTGCTATGGATGGCGTTCTCGTAGGGAGACGAGAGCGGATCCATAGTGGTGTATTGATATGGTGAATATGTGGACTCGTGTGCGCCACCTCAAAAGAGTTACATTGCAGTCGTAGTTCAGGATATCCACCGAGTCAAAGCTGGCTTGCTGCAGTTAAACCCCACCATCCCCTTTGTTGATAATGATGCATATGTAGTTAGCTCTGATGTAAGTCTTGCTGGGTACATTTGTACTCACGTTTGCCTATTTTATGTTTTTGCAGAGAGATTTCGGTCTCACTAGTAGTTTCGCGTGGACTTCGACGTTTAGCTTGTTACCTCAGCTACGATCTTGAGCCCTCGGCAGGATCTGGTAGTTAGTCAGGCTTCTCAGCCTTTTTCATTTCTAGATGTCTGTACTCAGACATGATAGCTTCCGCTTGTGCTTTGACTTGTATGCTCTGAATGTTGGGTCGTGAGACCCCTGTTTGTAATATCTCGCTCCTCGGAGCCTATTGAATAAATACTTGAGTCGTAGAGTCATTTTGTGATGCCATGTTGTATTGCACATATCGAGCATATTGTGTGTATGTTATTGAAATGCTTGGTATGTGTGGGATCTGACTATCTAGTTGTTTATCTTTAGTAGCCTCTCTTACCGGGAAATGTCTCCTAGTGTTTCCATTGAGCCTTGGTAGCTTGCTACTGCTCCGGAACACTTAGGCTGGCCGGCATGTGTCCTTCTTCGTTCCTGTGTCTGTCCCTTCGGGGAAATGTCACGCGATGAATACCGGAGTCCTGTTAGCCCGCTACAGC
>NW_021195406.1:0-1094 GCF_002162155.2 Triticum dicoccoides
AATGTCAGGCTATGCATCAGAATAGGATTAACGAAAGTAGTAACATGCTACACTACTCTAATGCAAGCAGTATAGAGGAGAATAGGCGATATCTGGTGATCAAGGGGGGGGCTTGCCTGGTTGCTCAGACAAGGAGGGGTCGTCGGTGACGTAGTCGTACGGGGCAGCAGCAACGGCGTCGGTCTCGTAGTCTACCGAAGAGAAGAGGGGGGAAAGAAACAGTAAATACATAGCAAGCAAGTGCATAACAGGTCAACAAGCAGAGCTAGACGTGTTCTATCGCGGTATGAGGTGGTACTGGTTAAGGGGGGAATCATCCGGGAAAGTATTCCCGGTGTTTCGTGTTTTCGGGCAGAGGAGCCGGAGGGGGAAAGTTGCGGGTTCGATAGGTTAGGGGGGTGTGGCGGACGAACGGACTGCATATCCGGATTCGTCTCGTCGTTCTGAGCAACTTTCATGTTGAAAATATTTTAATCCGAGTTACGGATTAAAAGATATGAATTTTAAAAGATTTTAACAATTTTGGAATTTATTTATTTATTTAATTAATTGGAAAAAAATGTATTTATGACGTCAGCATGATGTCATGCTGACGTCAGCAGTCAACAGGGGTTGACTGAGTCAACCCTGACATGTGGGTCCAGTGGGACCCACCTGTCATTCTCTATTTAGGTTAATTAAGGTTTAGGTTAATCTAATTACAGTTTAATTAAACTTAACTAGTTAATTAATTTAATTAAACCAGATTAATTAACTTAATTAATTCATTAGATAATTAATTAATTAATAATTAATTTTATTAAATCATTTTTATTTTTATTAATTATATTTATTTAATTAATTTTACTTTTATTATTATTATTATTATTTTTTTAAAACGTCCTGGGCGTGGGGCCGTGGGGCCCACCTGTCATGGCCTTGGCAGTTTGGTCCAGCGGGTGCGGGCGCACCCGAGCGAGCACTCGCCCGCAGGGCGGGACGAGGCCGCCGGGGCACGGGGCCATGGGGCGCCGGCCGGAGCAGGATGCGGTGGTGGTTCGTGGCCACGGCGAGGCCATGGAGGGGCGCAAGGCGGGGCCGGAGGCCACGGCGCC
>NW_021195407.1:0-1891 GCF_002162155.2 Triticum dicoccoides
ATGAAGACCAAGGGGCCCACACTCTGTCCACGAGGGTGGGGGGCGCCCCCCTGGGTGCCCCCCTACCTCGTGGGCCCCCTGGTGGCCTTCCGACGCCAACTCCAACTCCATATATTGGCTTTCGGGGAGAAAAAATCAGAGAGAAGAAATCATCACATTTTACGATACGGAGCCGCCGCCAAGCCCTAATCTCTCTCGGGAGGGCTGATCTGGAGTCAGTTCGGGGCTCCGGAGAGGGGCATTCGTCGCCGTCGTCATCATCAACCATCCTCCATCACCAATTTCATGATGCTCACCGCCGTGCGTGAGTAATTGCATCGTAGGCTTGCTGGATGGTGATGGGTTGGATGAGATTTATCATGTAATCGAGTTAGTTTTGTTAGGGTTTGATCCCTAGTATCCATTATGTTCTGAGATTGATGTTGCTATGACTTTGCTATGCTTAATGCTTGTCACTAGGGCCCGAGTGCCATGATTTCAGATCTGAACCTATTATGTTTTCATGAATATATGTGTGTTCTTGATCCTATCTTGCAAGTCTATAGTCACCTACTATGTGTTATGATCCGGGAACCCCGAAGTGACAATAATCGGGACCACTCCCGGTGATGACCATAGTTTGAGGAGTTCATGTATTCACTATGTGTTAATGCTTTGTTCCGGTTCTCTATTAAAAGGAGGCCTTAATATCCCTTAGTTTCCAATAGGACCCCGCTGCCACGGGAGGGTGGGAGGGTAGGACAAAAGATGTCATGCAAGTTCTTTTCCATAAGCACGTATGACTATATACGGAATACATGCCTACATAACATTGATGAACTGGAGCTAGTTCTGTGTCACCCTATGTTATGACTGTTACATGACGAACCGCGTCCGGCATAATTATCCATCGCTAATCCAGTGCCTACGAGTTTTCCATATACTGGTTCTCGCTTATTTACTTTTCTGTTGCTACTGTTACAATCACTACAAAATACCAAAAACATTACTTTTGCTGTCTTTACTTTTGTTACCGTTACCACTACTATCATATTACTTTGCTACTAAACACTTCGCTACAGATACTAAGTTTCCAGGTGTGGTTGAATTGACAACTCAGCTGCTAATACTTGAGAATATTCTTTGGCTCCCCTTGTGTTGAATCAATAAATTTGGGTTGAATACTCTACCCTCGAAAACCGTTGCAATCCCCTATACTTGTGGGTTATCAAGACCTTTTTCTGGCACCGTTGCCGGGGAGCATAACTCTATTCTTTGAGTCACTTGGGATTTATATCTGTTGGACACTATGAAGAACTTGAAAGATGATCGAACTACTATTTTGCCCTCAACTACGAGGGGAGGTAAGGGACTGTCATCTAGCCTTGCACTAGATTCTCCTTCTGTTATGAGTAAGTTTGCGACACCTAAACCTGTTACTGCTGTGAATTTTGATATGTCGCATGTTATTGATGATGCCACTTCTGCTATGCATGATACTTATGATGAAACTACTTCTATGCTTGATACTACTGTGCCCCTTGGTGAATTTCTTGATGAGCAAATTGCTAGGTCTAGAGAAAGAGAAATTATTGAACCTGAACACGATGATGTTAGTGATGATGAAAATATGCCCGCTATTCCTGAGGGTTATCTTTTTTATGCTGGATCTTCTACAACTATTCTTGCTTGCCAGGATAGACATGAACTTAAGAGGTTGCTAGTTAAATGGAGTAAAGAATCTTTTAGAGATAGAATGAAACCCGACCCTGCTTTTGCTACTTCACCTATCTGTGTTCTCGATAATGATTATTATGATTTTTGTGTTGATCCAGATATAATTACTTTGGTTGAATCTGATCCTTTTTATGGCTATGAATCTGAAACTGTTGTGGCACATCTTACTAAGTTA
>NW_021195408.1:0-723 GCF_002162155.2 Triticum dicoccoides
TTTAATGGGACTATTACTCACTGTTTTGTGGTCCCGGAGTGATTTTGACGATTAACGAACCCTGGGGTGCGTTTACGTGTCGGTCATCAACAATCGCAATTTTCGCCGATTCGGGCCCATTTCATGGACTATTGCTCACCGTTTTGGGGTCCCAGAGTGATTTCCATGATTAACGAACCCTGGGATGTGTTTACGTGTCAGTCATAAACACTCGCAGTTTTGGCCGATTCTGGCCCGTTTCGTGGACTATTACTCACTGTTTTGGGGGTCCCGAAGCGATTTCCATAGTTGTTAAACCCCAAGGTGCGTTGATGTGTTGGTCATGAACACTCACAGTTTTGGGCGATTCTGGCCCGTTTCATGGACTATGACTCACTATTTTGAAGTCCCGAAGTGATTGTGAGTTTACGTGTCGGTCATCAACACTCGCAGTTTTGGCCGATTCTAGCCCGTTTCATGGACTATTAATCACTGTTTTGTGGTCCCGGAGTGATTTCGACGATTAACGAACCCTGGGGTGCGTTTACGTGTCGGTCATCAACACTCACAGGTTTGGCGGATTCTGGCCCGTTTAATGGGACTATTACTCACTGTTTTGTGGTCCCGGAGTGATTTTGACGATTAACGAACCCTGGGGTGCGTTTACGTGTCGGTCATCAACAATCGCAATTTTCGCCGATTCGGGCCCATTTCATGGACTATTGCTCACCGTTTTGGGGTCCC
>NW_021195409.1:0-1096 GCF_002162155.2 Triticum dicoccoides
CACGAACAGTATGTGTTACCTTAACCTTGCCGCTGTTGTTGAACCATTGGATGTAGTAAGGATGTGGATGTGGTCTTGTGGTGAGAGAAAGCTTCTCCACCATCTCCATGCTAGCCAAGTTGTTGCAGCTCCCTCCGTCTATTATGACGCGCACAGAACGTTCCTTCACAACTCCCTTGGTATGGAACAAATTGTGCCTCTGATTTTGCTCAGCTTGTGTGACCTGCACACTCAAAACACGTTGAGCAACTAAACATTCATACCTGTCAGCGTCTTCAGGAGCCATGTATTGCGTCTCATGATCAGAATCATCTCCACCATGTTCTTCACGTGTAATAAGAGCCAAAGTCTCCTCATCATAGTCACTAGCAGACTCATATCCACCATCCGCGGTAGCAATCATCACACGCGGAGATTTGCATTCCCTCGCATATTGACCTCCTCCCTTACAACGACGACAAATAATATCACTTGTGTGCCCTGTTGATGCCATGGAAGAAGAAGAACGTTGTGCAGGCCCCGCAGGTGCGCTCTTGGCAGATAATGGTGGTTGTGCCTGTTTTCTTGTATCACGGCTGGAGGTGGCACCGGATGGAGGTGCTGGTGCAGTTGAAGTAGAAGATGCACGTGGTGTCCATGATGAAGGTCGGCCTGCAGAAAAGTTAGTTCGCCCCAATGCTTGTCGATCCTGCACTTCACATTCAGCTTTACAAGCAAGATGGAATAAACGAGTGATATTAGTATACTCCTTATAGTCTAGAATGGTCTGAATCTCTCTATTTAATCCACCCAGAAAACGTGCAAGCATAGCTTCATTCTCCTCAACAATACCACATCTAATCATGCCAGTTTGTAATTCCTGATAATATTCTTCTATAGAATTTTTCCCTTGTCTTAAACGCTGCAATTTTTGAAGCAATTCACGTTGATAATATGGTGGAACCCAACGCGTACGCATAGCAGTTTTCAAAGCAGCCCAAGTAGTTGGAATAGGATATAATCTACAATGTTCAGACCACCATACACATGCAAAACTAGTGAAAGCACAAACAGCAGCAGCAACTCGTCTCTCCTCAGGATATTGTAAACATGTAAA
>NW_021195410.1:0-1409 GCF_002162155.2 Triticum dicoccoides
TAATGACAAAGGTACTGATCTTCCATCTCTACATGAGAATGATGAATGCCTTGTCAATTTGAATGCACCATCTGATGAGCTACCCACTACTTTGATCACACCACCTATTTTAGAGGACTACGTTGATAATTTGACTTTGCCATGTGATCAAACAACTGAAATACCAACAATTTTGAGTGCACCCATTGAATTAACTATGGATGCAAAAGAACCAATGTTTAATCATTTTGATATGACCTCTAATCTTGGTGATGATTCTGTGTTGAATGACTTATTGCATGTTTGCTTATTTAAGCATGTTGTAGCATGTAAATTTGATGCAAGTAAGGTTTATTCACCAATGTTGGGATGGTTTAATGATGAACATTGTCAATCTTTTGAAATGAATAAGAGCTTCACTTATATGTGCAAACTGAGTTGCAATATTTTCATGCCTTCTACTTCTTGTGCTAATTTTTTGGCTTTAGATTTTATGAACTATGCAAGTTACACATCTATTCATGTGTCATATATGCAAAAATCAAGGGAAGTAAAAATGGATGACATATACATATACAACATGTACACCTTGTCTCTTTTGTTAGCCACATTTCAGATTAAGCAACGCCGAGGACGGCTTTATTTTCAAGAAGGGGAGGATGATGAGGACATGACTACCTTGGATATGACCAAAAATATTGCATATATGCATATTTGTCAGGTTATTTCTAGTGCAAACTATTCAATAATCTATTTATGTTATCCAGAACAAAAATACTTCACACACTTTTGTGTTTTGTCTAATTGCAGGTGTATGGGACATTTGTACAATCCACATATGAAGATAAGGAAGAAAGAGATGTTTATTTGCTGTTCAAAAAGTTCTCTCACGTCACTTTTGGCCCAAGAGAAGATAGAGTCCAAGTCTCTCACGTTCTGGATTCAGATTCGGACTGCACAGACACACCTGACTCAAAACGCACACAAGTTTTTCATACGGACTCCGAATTGGGTGATTCTTTTTTTGTTGGAAACTAGATTTCGTGCACTTTCCAACCCAATTGGAATCACCTTCAAATTTGATGAGGACATGACTACCTTGGATATGACCAAAAATATTGCATATATGCATATTTGTCAGGTGATTTCTAGTGCAAACTATTCAATAATCTATTTATGTTATCCAGAACAAAAATACTTCACACACTTTTGTGTTTTGTCTAATTGCAGGTGTATGGGACATTTGTACAATCCACATATGAAGATAAGGAAGAAAGAGATGTTTATTTGCTGTCCAAAAAGTTCTCTCACGTCACTTTTGGCCCAAGAGAAGATAGAGTCCAAGTCTCTCACGTTTTGGATTCAGATTCGGACTGCACAGACATACCTGACTCAAAACGCACACAAGTTTTTCATACGGACTCCGAATT
>NW_021195411.1:0-1289 GCF_002162155.2 Triticum dicoccoides
CACGGTCCTTATCCTCGAGCATCTCAGCAGTGGTGCGAGTCCGTGAATCCTCCTGAGTGGGGTCAGCATAGATAGCCTGGAGATACCCTTGTGCTCCCGGAAGTGATCCTGGCATATACCGGAAATCAGAGTCCCGAAATATACCAGATCTGACTCGCATAATGGTCATCATAGAGTAGGCGGCGTCCTGCACAGCCATCTCAATGGTAACCCCGAGTCCATAAGAGCAGTGAAGAGGCTCGGTGGATCCAGGATAAGATGGAAATATCCTGACAGTGCAGAGATACTGGCTCTGATTAAAATCTCGGAATTGCTCTTCGACCGTGTACTCAGGATACCAGCGGTATCCAGCCTCAGTCATTACCCTGACCAACTTGGCAGTATGGCCGGGTACATCTAGGCATCGAGTCAGGCGAACCACTTGATTGAGGTCGCGAGTGGCCATCTGAAAGCACAATCGTAATGCAAAGGCATTAGAATTTCTAGCAAAATTTCGGCAGCATAACAGCTGTAAATGCTCAAAAGGATTTGAGACATTTGACAAAGGATTTCGTACACACTCAACATCACCATATCAAAGTTCTGAAACCATTCTGGCAACCTAATGTGGTAGTAGAACTGAACTAGGCTGGTAACCATCAACTTATAAGGTACTACTGATTAGTAACACGTGATCCTGATAGAGAGAATAGGTCCTAATTCCTTATCCCCCGGTAGAAGAATGGACTGACTCAGATCAGAATGTCATAAGATAAAGGAGTAAAAAGAGCCTTACGTTCCATCCCACAAACAATTCCCCTACATATAACTAAAGAATTTCTAGACTCAACATCGACCAGTTTGGCTTGGAGAACCTATAGGCAGTCCGGCTCTGATGCCAACGCTGTCAGGACCCCGACTCGATGTCACATCGATCTAGCCGATAACACCTCATATCACTTTGCGGCCTCACGCACGGTATCCCCACGGGTGTCGCCTTACCTTTGCCCGGGACCGTTTGCGCCTTTTGGCTCACGTATATGATAGTGGCGCTAGCATCCATATGATAAAGAGCCCGGGCTGACATGACTAGTCGTAAACCCAAAGTGGCACAGACTTACAGGGACAGGCATCCATGACCCAGCTTCGAACGTGTCGGTCATCAGCAAGTGGGTCCGGGCTGTAGCACTGGGCTAGCAGGACTCCGGTAAACCGGGCTGTAGCGGGCTAACAGGACTCCGGTACTCAAAGCGTGACATTTCCCCGAAGGGACAGACACAGGAACGAAGAAGGACACATGCCGGCCAGCC
>NW_021195412.1:0-721 GCF_002162155.2 Triticum dicoccoides
CTTGGAATTTCTGTATCAAGGTGGAGCCTCATCAGCTAACAGTAATCCTGGGGCTAATGAGCACGACGGTCTTTTTCTGGAATTTAAAACCCGGAAAACCGGTCTTATGAGAGCCAGGTTTACTGTTAGCTGATGAGGCTCCAACTTGATACAGAAATTCCAAGCAAAATACAAAATATGTAGTACAAGACCATTCTGGCCTGTGAGTACAACAAATGGTTTCTGGTGGTCGATGGCGGAAGCGGTTTGTGAGTCATCAGTGTCTATGGGACTCCATCTCCCACAGGAACAGCTGACTAGGTGAACTCCTATCTTCGCGAGGCTGCTATCACCGTTGCTTAGGTCTCGAGGCTGTCATCGCCACGCTCCTCTCCAAGCAGAAATCTGGCCAAGACAATAGCCAGGGACAAGCCAGTGAGTACTTTGAATGTACTCGCAAACATTAAGAACACTGGGATAATATAATTGATAATCATGCACTGAAAAATTTTATGATCACATCGTCAGTCATAAATAAAACATCTTTTATGCATGCAAGCAGGTTATTTTCATGCAACATGAATAAGCAGTAATAGAGTGGGAATAAAATGCCGCAGTCAGGCGTCTGAGCGACACCACATAAAGGGCTTTAAAAGAAATGCCACAGTCGGGCGTCTGAGCGACACCACATAAAGGGCTTTAAAAGAAATGCCAAAGTCGGGCGTCTGAGCGACACCACATA
>NW_021195413.1:0-714 GCF_002162155.2 Triticum dicoccoides
GTTTAGTGGGGGTGAGTTGTCACATCCCTGGTCCTGTTATGCACTAAGCTAGACCTCATGTGAGCATCATGTTTTTAATTCAAATGAAATTTGAATTGAGGGATTTTCAAAGCCTCAGAAACCTTCTAAAAATGATCAACATTAAAATCCTCTCAAAGAAGTCCAAGAAAATGTTCCTCTTAGTCTCTGAAAATATTGCAAAGAGGTAAAACTCAAAACAATATTTTTGGTATCTCAGAGTTAATTATTTTGGGCCTTTGAATTAAATAACTAACTATTTGCATTGGATATATATTTGATATATAAATAATATATGTCCAATAATACTGGAACATTTTATGTGGTTTGGTATATTTTAGTTCTAGCCACATAACTATTTTCAGGATTTTATAAAATGGTTTAGTATTTTACTAAACTAAAACAACACAGAACAAAATAGATAAATAAAAACAGAAATAGGAAAAGCAGAGAGGAGAGAAACCTTACCTGGCGCTCACCTGGTAGCCCAGCCGGCCCAGCTCCTGTGCGGCCCAGCCCACCAGGCGTCCCCCCCCCCCTGTCGTCTTCCTCCCCTCGCCCCGAAGCAGCTCGGTGGCGAGCGCTGGCGATGCCCCGGCCACCTCCTGCTTGCCGCCTTCCTCTCGTCGCCCTGGACCCCGTCCGTGAAGCCACGCAGCCCCCTCGCTTCTCTCTCTCACTCTCTCCCGACCCCCT
>NW_021195414.1:0-865 GCF_002162155.2 Triticum dicoccoides
CGAGGTCCGGCAGCCGCTGAGCTCGACGCCGGCGAGGATTACGGCCGCCCTAGCTTCTCCCGTTTGCCCTGTTAGATGCGCGCGAGCCTGGGCATTCCGTAGATGCCCTCCGCCGGCCATTTGGTCGCCGGAGCAAGAAACCCGAAGGCCTCCGCCGCCTCGGCCTCGCCGGCGACTCAACGCCGGCGGGATTGAGTCGTTTGACCAGGGGTTTGACCTCCCCTGGGTCTATGACAGGTGGGCCCCCGCCATCAGGTGATTAGTTTAAGCTAATCACCACCTAAGCTAACCCCCTGACACTGACATGTGGGCCCTAGTGCCCCTAATCTTTAATTAAACTAAACTAACCCCCCCTGTCTAACCTGTGTCACTGACGTGTGGCCCCCACACGTCAGGTTTGACTCTGGGCGACCTAGTTGACCTGCTGATCTCAGCCTTACGCCATGCTGACGCAATATTCATTTTCTGGAATTTAGTTCATTTTATAAATATTCAGGAAATTCCAGAAATTTGTAAAAACTTCTAAAAATCATAGAAATTCAACCGTAACTCCAAATTAGATAATTTATATATGAAAAATTATCAGAAAAATTCAAGGAATCCATCTGTACCATTTTCATGCATGTTAGAACAACTTATAGCTGCTGTTTAGCACAAATCAATTAAATGGCATTTGAATAATCACATATGGAGTTTGAATTTGAATCTTGTATTCAAACCAACTTCATTTAATCTGTTGCTAGTTGCATTAGCCCAAAACACATTCATTTTGCCATGTCATGATCATGCATCATATTGTGCATTGCATTGATTGTGTTCCCTTCTGTGTTGCCGGTATTTGTCCCCTCTCGATAGACGTGATACC
>NW_021195415.1:0-733 GCF_002162155.2 Triticum dicoccoides
GCAAGCACACCCAAATACCTTGAGAAAGGTATAATCAGGTTGTTCATTAAGGAGAACCTCAATGGGAGTCTTCATGTTTAAAACACGAGTAGGAGTACGGTTGATGAGAAATCATGCAGTGGTGAAAGCATCACTCCAAAACCGAAACGGAACAGATGCATGGGCCAAAAGAGTAAGACCAGCTTCAACAATATGACGATGCTTACGTTCGACTGAACCATTCTGCTGATGTGTATGTGGACATGCTAAACGATGAGCTATCCCAAGCGACTGAAAGAAAGAGTTGAGGTTGCGATACTCGCCCCCCCCCCCCACAGTCTGACTGGACATGAACAATTTTGTGCTTGAGAAGACGTTCAACATGTTTTTGAAACCGAACAAAAATATCAAACACATCAGATTTGCGTTTAATAAGGTAAAGCCAGGTAAAGCGACTATAAGCATCAACGAAACTGATATAGTAATTATGACCACTGACAGAAGTCTGAGCAGGACCCCATACATCTGAAAACACAAGTTCTAAAGGATGTTTCACCTCACGACTGGACTCCGAAAAAGGAAGTTGATGACTCTTCCCCTGCTGACAAGCATCACACACTGCTACATCTTTATGACTAGACAAACTAGGAAGCTCATGACGACGCAAAATATGACGGACAATAGGTGTGGCCGGGTGACCAAGACGAGCATGCCACTGTGACGGAGAGACCCGAACTCCACTGAAAACACGAGC
>NW_021195416.1:0-1671 GCF_002162155.2 Triticum dicoccoides
ATGAAGGAGAAGAACAGGAACCAGCATCTATAGGGCACTGGAAAGCCACCTCGTCATATGACATATACATGGTGGACACCCCAAAAGAAGGGAATGGCGATGAAAAAACGGAGGATGACCCCTCTGTCGGTGTCAAAACCGGCGGATCTCGAGTAGTGGGTCCCGAACTGTGCGTCTAGGCGGATGGTAACAAGAGACAAGGGACACGATGTTTTTACCCAGGTTCGGGCCCTCTCGATGGAGGTAAAACCCTACTCCTGCTTGATTAATATTGATGATATGGGTAGTGCAAGAGTAGATCTACCACGAGATCGGAGTGGCTAAACCCTAGAAGCTAGCCTATGGTATGATTGTTGTTCGTCCTACGGACTATAACTCTCCGGTTTATATAGACACCGGAGAGGGCTAGGGTTACACAGAGTCGGTTACAATGGGAGGAGATCTTCATATCGTATCGCCAAGCTTGCCTTCCACGCCAAGGAAAATCCCATCCGGACACGGGACAGAGTCTTCAATCTTGTATCTTCATAGTCCGGGAGTCCGGCCAAAGGTCTTAGTACGGCCATCCGGACACCCCCTAATCCAGGACTCCCTCAGTAGCCCCTGAACCAGGCTTCAATGACGATGAGTCCGGCGCGCAAGTTGTCTTCGGCATTGCAAGGCGGGTTCCTCCTCCGAATATTCCATAGAAGATGTTGAACACCAGGGTAGTGTCCGGCTCTGCAAAATAAGTTCCACATTCCACCGTAGAGAGAATAATATTTGCGTTAATTGGATCTGCTGACGTATTCCGCGGCGTGGCATCGTGCCATAGCCAGGCTTTTATTCATTTTATTGTTCCACCTCAGCGCGTTTAGCGAGGCGGATTCCTTGGCACGTCTTGTCAAAGCAGAGATCGTGTCCCCTTATTCCGGGATTCTCATCAATACGGGCGTGGGTAACCCAACCACGCCATTAACCGCGGCGCTTGGGAGATAAGCGAGTTTTATTAGGCCAGTGGAGGGCTCGTAGTTTTGGCCACCCATATAAGGGGATAAGAATCTGCCCTTTCCATTCACACCTTCTGCCTCCTCTGCTTATCCGTCCCTGCGCGCTCGAGCTCCAGCACCCAAGCCCGCACTTCCCACCTCAACCTTCTCCAACCATGTCCGGAGCGGGAGGTAGATGGATGGCCTCCTCCGTTACGGCGGGGAAAATCAAGAAACTGAGGAAGGTCAGATACTTGTCTAACGACATTGCGCACCGGCTTCCAGATGTGGGGCAACTCATCCCCACCCCCAGGCCCCATGAGAGGGTTGTTTTTCTTCCCCATTTCCTCCGCGGACTGGGTTTTCCTCTTCACCCGTTCGTCCGGGGGCTCATGTTCTACTACGGTCTCGACTTCCACGATCTGGCCCTGAACTTCATCCTCAATATCTCGGCGTTCATCGTCGTGTGTGAGGCCTTCTTCTGCATCCATCCCCACTTTGGCCTATGGCTGAAATTCTTCAGCGTCAAGCCGAAGGTTGTGAAAGGCCGACAAGCGGAATGCGGAGGATCCATGGTGGGCAAGATAGCCAACGTCACCTGGCTCGAGGGTGCCTTCGTGGAAACCATCAAAGGGTGGCAATCGGGGTGGTTTTATATCACCGAGCGGCGTGACCCTAAGTGGGTAGCGGCCCCCGAATTTCG
>NW_021195417.1:0-1671 GCF_002162155.2 Triticum dicoccoides
ATGAAGGAGAAGAACAGGAACCAGCATCTATAGGGCACTGGAAAGCCACCTCGTCATATGACATATACATGGTGGACACCCCAAAAGAAGGGAATGGCGATGAAAAAACGGAGGATGACCCCTCTGTCGGTGTCAAAACCGGCGGATCTCGAGTAGTGGGTCCCGAACTGTGCGTCTAGGCGGATGGTAACAAGAGACAAGGGACACGATGTTTTTACCCAGGTTCGGGCCCTCTCGATGGAGGTAAAACCCTACTCCTGCTTGATTAATATTGATGATATGGGTAGTGCAAGAGTAGATCTACCACGAGATCGGAGTGGCTAAACCCTAGAAGCTAGCCTATGGTATGATTGTTGTTCGTCCTACGGACTATAACTCTCCGGTTTATATAGACACCGGAGAGGGCTAGGGTTACACAGAGTCGGTTACAATGGGAGGAGATCTTCATATCGTATCGCCAAGCTTGCCTTCCACGCCAAGGAAAATCCCATCCGGACACGGGACAGAGTCTTCAATCTTGTATCTTCATAGTCCGGGAGTCCGGCCAAAGGTCTTAGTACGGCCATCCGGACACCCCCTAATCCAGGACTCCCTCAGTAGCCCCTGAACCAGGCTTCAATGACGATGAGTCCGGCGCGCAAGTTGTCTTCGGCATTGCAAGGCGGGTTCCTCCTCCGAATATTCCATAGAAGATGTTGAACACCAGGGTAGTGTCCGGCTCTGCAAAATAAGTTCCACATTCCACCGTAGAGAGAATAATATTTGCGTTAATTGGATCTGCTGACGTATTCCGCGGCGTGGCATCGTGCCATAGCCAGGCTTTTATTCATTTTATTGTTCCACCTCAGCGCGTTTAGCGAGGCGGATTCCTTGGCACGTCTTGTCAAAGCAGAGATCGTGTCCCCTTATTCCGGGATTCTCATCAATACGGGCGTGGGTAACCCAACCACGCCATTAACCGCGGCGCTTGGGAGATAAGCGAGTTTTATTAGGCCAGTGGAGGGCTCGTAGTTTTGGCCACCCATATAAGGGGATAAGAATCTGCCCTTTCCATTCACACCTTCTTCCTCCTCTGCTTATCCGTCCCTGCGCGCTCGAGCTCCAGCGCCCAAGCCCGCACTTCCCACCTCAACCTTCTCCAACCATGTCCGGAGCGGGAGGTAGATGGATGGCCTCCTCCGTTACGGCGGGGAAAATCAAGAAACTGAGGAAGGTCAGATACTTGTCTAACGACATTGCGCACCGGCTTCCAGATGTGGGGCAACTCATCCCCACCCCCAGGCCCCATGAGAGGGTTGTTTTTCTTCCCCATTTCCTCCGCGGACTGGGTTTTCCTCTTCACCCGTTCGTCCGGGGGCTCATGTTCTACTACGGTCTCGACTTCCACGATCTGGCCCTGAACTTCATCCTCAATATCTCGGCGTTCATCGTCGTGTGTGAGGCCTTCTTCTGCATCCATCCCCACTTTGGCCTATGGCTGAAATTCTTCAGCGTCAAGCCGAAGGTTGTGAAAGGCCGACAAGCGGAATGCGGAGGATCCATGGTGGGCAAGATAGCCAACGTCACCTGGCTCGAGGGTGCCTTCGTGGAAACCATCAAAGGGTGGCAATCGGGGTGGTTTTATATCACCGAGCGGCGTGACCCTAAGTGGGTAGCGGCCCCCGAATTTCG
>NW_021195418.1:0-984 GCF_002162155.2 Triticum dicoccoides
AACTCCCGTTTACCGGAGGAACACTTTGGGTACTACCAAACGTCACAACGTAACTGGGTGATTATAAAGGAGTACTACAGGTGTCTCCGAAGGTACATGTTGAGTTAGCATAATTCGAGATTAGGTTTTGTCACTCCGATTGTCGGAGAGGTATCTCTGGGCCCTCTCGGCAATGCTCATCACCTAAGCCTTGCAAGCATGTAACTAATGAGTTAGTTATAAGATGAAGTATTACAGAACGAGTAAAGAGACTTGTCGATAACGAGATTGAACTAGGTATTGGATACCGACGATCGAATCTCGGACAAGTAACATACCGATGACAAAGGGAACAACGTATGTTGTTATGCGGTTTGACCGATAAAGATCTTCATAGAATATGTAGGAACCAATATGGGCATCCAGGTCCCGCTATTGGTTATTGACCAGAGATGTGTCTCAGTCATGTCTACATCGTTCTCGAACTGTAGGGTCCGCACGCTTAAGGTTTCGATGACAGTTATATTATGAGTTTATGTATTTTGATGTACCGAAGGTTGTTCGGAGTCCCGGATATGATTACGGACATGACGAGGAGTCTCGAAATGGTCGAGACATAAAGATTGATATATTGGACGGATATATTTGGACACCGGAAAGGTTCCGGAGAAGTTTGGAGCCCCGGAAGGTTACCGGAACCCCCCGGGAGGTATATGGGCCTTATTGGGCCCATGTAGGAGGAAGAGAGAAGGAGCAAGGGAAGGCCCCCCCCCAAGCCCAATCCGAATTGGGGAGGGGGGCCGGCCCCCCCTTTCCTTTCTCCTTCCCCCTCTTCCTATTACTACTACTAGTACTACTTCCTAATACTAGTACTCTTTCCTTCCCCCTCCAAATAAGATAAGGAAAAGAGAGGGAAACCTACTTGGAGTAGGTTTCCCCCTCCTCATGGCGCCCCCCCCCCTAGGGCCGGCCACCTCCTCCCTCCCTCCTTTATATACGGGGGTA
>NW_021195419.1:0-866 GCF_002162155.2 Triticum dicoccoides
GTAAACGCACCCCAGGGTTCGTTAATCGTCAAAATCACTCCGGGACCACAAAACAGTGAGTAATAGTCCCATTAAACGGGCCAGAATCCGCCAAACCTGTGAGTGTTGATGACCGACACGTAAACGCACCCCAGGGTTCGTTAATCGTCGAAATCACTCCGGGACCACAAAACAGTGAGTAATAGTCCATGAAACGGGCCAGAATCGGCCAAAACTGCGAGTGTTGATGACCGACACGTAAACTCACAATCACTTCGGGACCTCAAAATAGTGAGTCATAGTCCATGAAACGGGCCAGAATCGCCCAAAACTGTGAGTGTTCATGACCAACACATCAACGCACCTTGGGGTTTAACAACTATGGAAATCGCTTCGGGACCCCCAAAACAGTGAGTAATAGTCCACGAAACGGGCCAGAATTGGCCAAAACTGCGAGTGTTTATGACTGACACGTAAACACATCCCAGGGTTCGTTAATCATGGAAATCACTCTGGGACCCCAAAACAGTGAGTAATAGTCCACGAAACGGGCCAGAATCGGCCAAAACTGCGAGTGTTTATGACTGACACGTAAACACATCCCAGGGTTCGTTAATCATGGAAATCACTCTGGGACCCCAAAACGGTGAGCAATAGTCCATGAAATGGGCCCGAATCGGCGAAAATTGCGATTGTTGATGACCGACACGTAAACGCACCCCAGGGTTCGTTAATCGTCAAAATCACTCCGGGACCACAAAACAGTGAGTAATAGTCCCATTAAACGGGCCAGAATCCGCCAAACCTGTGAGTGTTGATGACCGACACGTAAACGCACCCCAGGGTTCGTTAATCGTCGAAATCACTCCGGGACCACAAAACAGTGA
>NW_021195420.1:0-1032 GCF_002162155.2 Triticum dicoccoides
TATAGGTCATTTTAGAGCTATCCTAGGTTAAATAGGTCATTTTGGAGCTAATTAAGCTTATTATGTAATTTTTGAGCTAGCTAAGCATATTAAGTCATTTTGGAGGAAAAAATGCTAAGTATAGGTCATTTTAGAGCTAGCCTGGGTTGAATAGGTCATTTTGAAGCTAAGTAAGGTTATTATGTCATTTTGGAGCTAGCTAAGCATATGAAGTCATTTAGGACCTAAAATATGTCATTTCTTAAGCATACTATATCATTTTAGAGCTAGCTTAGCATATTAAGTCTTTTTTGAGGAAAAGATGCTAAGTATAGGTCATTTTAGAGCTATCCTAGGTTAAATAGGTCATTTTTATGCTAGCTAAGCATATTAAGTCATTTTGAAGGAAAAAATGCCAAGTATAGGTCATTTTAGAGCTATCCTAGGTTAAATAGGTCATTTTGGAGCTAATTAAGCTTATTATGTCATTTTGGAGCTAGCTAAGCATGTGAAGTCATTTAGGAGCTAAACTATGTCATTTCTTAAGCATATTATGTCATTTTAGAGCTAGTTAAGCATATTAACTAATTTTGGAGGAAAAAATTCTAAGTATAGGTCATTTTGAAGCTAGCTAAGCATATTAAGTCATTTTGGACGAAAAAATGCTAAGTATAGGTCATTTTAGAGCGATCCTAGGTTAAATAGTTCATTTTGGAGCTAATTAAGCTTATTATGTAATTTTTGAGCTAGCTAAGCATATTAAGTCATTTTGTAGGAAAAAATGCTAAGTATAGGTTATTTTAGAGCTAGCCTAGGTTGAATAGGTCATTTTGAAGCTAAGTACGGTTATTATGTCATTTTGGAGCTAGCTAAGCATATGAAGTCATTTAGGACCTAAAATATGTCATTTCTTAAGCATACTATATAATTTTAGAGCTAGCTAAGCATATTAAGTCTTTTTTGAGGAACAGATGCTAAGTATAGGTCATTTTAGAGCTATCCTAGGTTAAATAGGTCATTTTTATGCTAGCTAAGCATATTAAGTCATTTTGA
>NW_021195421.1:0-832 GCF_002162155.2 Triticum dicoccoides
CCCCCCCAGGGCCCCCGTCCCGCCTAACCCTGTAGCGTTTGACCACGGGATCTAGCCCTTTGACTTTGCACAGACGAGATTTGACCAGCGGACCTCCCCGCCCGGTTGTGTTAGGTCAGCCCATAGGAACAATTTGGAGCAACAACCGGGCTAGACCCACAGCAAGATCCCCTCCGTGTAGACCCGACGCGTCTGTTTCCCCCCTCTAGGTGCCGGCGACGGCGCCGTCCGCGATGGGTGGGGGCACACCCCGGGCACGCGTGCCGAGCGTTTGCAACCGTCACAACACTTCCAGACTTGTGAGAGGCCGCCTACGCAAGATTTGGCGGCATGCTAGCCCCCGTAGGCCGCCGGCCACAGCCGTAGACGCGCGAAGGGCAATCCGCGTAGAGGGAATTTTTCGGATACTTCTACATCACCAAAAATTATGAAAAAACATCGTTCCTATAGCACATGTGCCCACGCCGTGCAAAAAAAAAACTCATGATTTTATCGCGCTCCGAGTATTTAACAATATTCACGCCGCATCGTTACCGCAGAACGTCTACTACCGTGTCATCGCCGTCCGTGAGGGGGGGCCATGCCCGGAGACGCGTGCCGCCTCTTCGGACATGCCACGACACCACCCCGCATGTATGAGGGCCCGGTGTGATGCTCCAGTGGCATTGCTACACCCTCCCAGGGCCCCCGTCCCGCCTAACCTGTAGCGTTTGACCACGGGATCTAGCCCTTTGACTTTCCACGGACGGGCTTTGACCAGCGGACGTCCCCACCCGGTTGTGTTAGGTCAGCCCATAGGAACACTTTGGAGCAACAACCGGGCCAGACCCAC
>NW_021195422.1:0-818 GCF_002162155.2 Triticum dicoccoides
TCCCCCCCCCCTCTTCCTCCATATATACAGCCCTTAGGGCATCGTTTAGACTTTGGGTTTTGTTTAGATTAAAAGTTCGCCATAGCTGCAACTTCGCGTACTTCGTTTGTGTTCAACGACCAGACAAAGACGTCACAGAACCCCACCTTGATCAATAAAGCTTTCATCTTATATTCGCAATATCCAGATTGCAATCTCAGTTTCTTGCTTGTTCTTCGTTTGCTCGCAGGAAACAGACCCTCGTGGTTAGGTTGATCGTGCTCCGGCGTGGTCAATAACCTCTCGGAGTTGGTTTAGCGATTGCTAAGGCGCGACGTCCTCGCAAGTTCGTAGTCGGATCGTCAAAGTCGACTTCCACCAAAGCGATATCCATCATCTCATCGAAAGACGGGACACCTTTGCCTCTATCAAGTGGTATCAGATTTCCAGGTTGCTCGGTGAGATTTTACAGTTTTTCGTAGTTTAGATCGAGTCTGTTCTTCATACCTACAGTCCACGAAAAAGCCACACAAAAAAAAATTAGGGTTAGTTCATCATATCCGAACCAATCTGAGCCTTTGCATAATCTTTTTAGGGTTTTGCTTTGTTGAATTTGCGGTTGCATCGTCGGTCTAGTTGCTGGTCTTAGAGTCTAGTCTTTTAGAGTTTCGAGTTCTGGTCATAAGTTGTCACGCCGCCGCCGCACCATCATCATCGCCCCTGCCATCTACCACCACCGCTCCGAATCCGTATCCATATACCACCACCAATCCGTGCCCATATACCACCACCGATCCATATCCATATACTACCACCGCTACCACCACCGCTGCCATATA
>NW_021195423.1:0-2015 GCF_002162155.2 Triticum dicoccoides
TAGGAACATGTATAAGTCATGAAGAAAAGCAATAACAACATACTAAACGATCGAGTGCTAAGCTAATGGAATGGGTCATGTCAATCAGATCATTCAACTAATGATGTGACCCCGTTAATCAAATAACAACTCCTTTGTCTATGGTTAGGAAACATAACCATCTTTGATTAACGAGCTAGTCTAGTAGAGGCATACTAGTGACACTCTGTTTGTCTATGTATTCACACATGTATTATGTTTCCGGTTAATACAATTCTAGCATGAATAATAAACAGTTATCATGATATAAGGAAATAAATAATAACTTTATTATTTCCTCTAGGGCATATTTCCTTCAGTCTCCCACTTGCACTAGAGTCAATAATCTAGATTACACTATAATGATTCTAACACCCATGGAGCCTTGGTGCTGATCATGTTTTGCTCGTGGAAGAGGCTTAGTCAACGGGTCTGCAACATTCAGATCCGTATGTATCTTGCAAATCTCTATGTCTCCCACCTGGACTAGATCCCGGATGGAATTGAAGCGTCTCTTGATGTGTTTGGTCCTTTTGTGAAATCTGGATTCCTTTGCCAAGGCAATTGCACCAGTATTGTCACAAAAGATTTTCATTGGACCCGATGCACTAGGTATGACACCTAGATCGGATATGAACTCCTTCATCCAGACTCCTTCGTTTGCTGCTTCCGAAGCAGCTATGTACTCCGCTTCACATGTAGATCCAGCTACGACGCTTTGTTTAAAACTGCACCAACTGACAGCTCCACCGTTTAATGTAAACACGTATCCGGTTTGCGATTTAGAATCGTCCAGATCAGTGTCAAAGCTTGCATCAATGTAACCTTTTACGGTGAGCTCTTTGTCACCTCCATATACGAGAAACATATCCTTAGTCCTTTTCAGGTATTTTAGGATGTTCTTGACCGCTGTCCAGTGATCCACTCCTGGATTACTTTGGTACCTCCCTGCTAAACTTATAGCAAGGCACACATTAGGTCTGGTACACAGCATTGCATACATGATTGATCCTATGGCTGATGCATAGGGAACATCTTTCATATTCTCTCTATCTTTTGCAGTGGTCGGGCATTGAGTCTTACTCAACTTCACACCTTGTAACACAGGCAAGAAACCTTTCTTTGCTTGATCCATTTTGAACTTCTTCAAAATTTTGTCAAGGTATGTGCTTGGTGAAAGTCCAATTAAGCGTCTTGATCTATCTCTATAGATCTTAATGCCTAATATGTAAGCAGCTTCACCAAGGTCTTTCATTGAAAAACTTTTATTCAAGTATCCCTTTATGCTATCCAGAAATTCTATATCATTTCCAATCAGCAATATGTCATCCACATATAATATCAGAAATGCTACAGAGCTCCCACTCACTTTCTTGTAAATACAGGCTTCTCCGAAAGTCTGTATAAAAACAAATGCTTTGATCACACTGTCACATCCCTAGCTGCTGGTAGTGCTCTAGGCTAGCTCATCTGTGCATCATGTTTAATTTCTGAAAATTTGAACTGAGGAATTCAGAAGCCTCAAAACCCTAAATAAAAGAAGGGCAAAAACCCTAAAATCTCATCCATTGTTCCAAAATGCTCTTCTTAGATGTTTAATATTTTTGGCAAGGGTTTTGATCCAAACCAAAAATAATGAACATTTTGAAAGGATTTATTTTGGGACTTTGAATTTAAATCAATACTACTTTGAATTTGAACTTATATCCAAATATTACTGAATATATGTTCAAATAACTGAAACATTTTTATGTGCTTTGGTATAATCCCATTGTGCTAAATAAAATGTTCAGGGGAATTTTGTCACTGTCTTTGAATTTGTTTTATTTCAAAACAGTGGCAAACGAATTAAATAAAAGAAAACAGAACAAAAATAAAACAGAGCAGAAGACTTACCTGGCGCCACTTACCTGGCCCAGCTCCATCTGGCCGGCCCAGCCCACCTCCTCCCCCTTGTCCTCTTCCTCCTCTGCCAGGAGGACGAACAGAGGCGAGGC
>NW_021195424.1:0-2015 GCF_002162155.2 Triticum dicoccoides
TAGGAACATGTATAAGTCATGAAGAAAAGCAATAACAACATACTAAACGATCGAGTGCTAAGCTAATGGAATGGGTCATGTCAATCAGATCATTCAACTAATGATGTGACCCCGTTAATCAAATAACAACTCCTTTGTCTATGGTTAGGAAACATAACCATCTTTGATTAACGAGCTAGTCTAGTAGAGGCATACTAGTGACACTCTGTTTGTCTATGTATTCACACATGTATTATGTTTCCGGTTAATACAATTCTAGCATGAATAATAAACAGTTATCATGATATAAGGAAATAAATAATAACTTTATTATTTCCTCTAGGGCATATTTCCTTCAGTCTCCCACTTGCACTAGAGTCAATAATCTAGATTACACTATAATGATTCTAACACCCATGGAGCCTTGGTGCTGATCATGTTTTGCTCGTGGAAGAGGCTTAGTCAACGGGTCTGCAACATTCAGATCCGTATGTATCTTGCAAATCTCTATGTCTCCCACCTGGACTAGATCCCGGATGGAATTGAAGCGTCTCTTGATGTGTTTGGTCCTTTTGTGAAATCTGGATTCCTTTGCCAAGGCAATTGCACCAGTATTGTCACAAAAGATTTTCATTGGACCCGATGCACTAGGTATGACACCTAGATCGGATATGAACTCCTTCATCCAGACTCCTTCGTTTGCTGCTTCCGAAGCAGCTATGTACTCCGCTTCACATGTAGATCCAGCTACGACGCTTTGTTTAGAACTGCACCAACTGACAGCTCCAC
This sequence comes from Triticum dicoccoides, assembly GCF_002162155.2. Classification (NCBI taxonomy): domain Eukaryota; kingdom Viridiplantae; phylum Streptophyta; class Magnoliopsida; order Poales; family Poaceae; genus Triticum; species Triticum dicoccoides. The sequence goes on from NW_021195424.1 coordinate 769, forward strand.
CGTTTAATGTAAACACGTATCCGGTTTGCGATTTAGAATCGTCCGGATCAGTGTCAAAGCTTGCATCAATGTAACCTTTTACGGTGAGCTCTTTGTCACCTCCATATACGAGAAACATATCCTTAGTCCTTTTCAGGTATTTTAGGATGTTCTTGACCGCTGTCCAGTGATCCACTCCTGGATTACTTTGGTACCTCCCTGCTAAACTTATAGCAAGGCACACATTAGGTCTGGTACACAACATTGCATACATGATTGATCCTATGGCTGATGCATAGGGAACATCTTTCATATTCTCTCTATCTTTTGCAGTGGTCGGGCATTGAGTCTTACTCAACTTCACACCTTGTAACACAGGCAAGAAACCTTTCTTTGCTTGATCCATTTTGAACTTCTTCAAAATTTTGTCAAGGTATGTGCTTGGTGAAAGTCCAATTAAGCGTCTTGATCTATCTCTATAGATCTTAATGCCTAATATGTAAGCAGCTTCACCGAGGTCTTTCATTGAAAAACTTTTATTCAAGTATCCCTTTATGCTATCCAGAAATTCTATATCATTTCCAATCAGCAATATGTCATCCACATATAATATCAGAAATGCTACAGAGCTCCCACTCACTTTCTTGTAAATACAGGCTTCTCCGAAAGTCTGTATAAAAACAAATGCTTTGATCACACTGTCACATCCCTAGCTGCTGGTAGTGCTCTAGGCTAGCTCATGTGTGCATCATGTTTAATTTCTGAAAATTTGAACTGAGGAATTCAGAAGCCTCAAAACCCTAAATAAAAGAAGGGCAAAAACCCTAAAATCTCATCCATTGTTCCAAAATGCTCTTCTTAGATGTTTAATATTTTTGGCAAGGGTTTTGATCCAAACCAAAAATAATGAACATTTTGAAAGGATTTATTTTGGGACTTTGAATTTAAATCAATACTACTTTGAATTTGAACTTATATCCAAATATTACTGAATATATGTTCAAATAACTGAAACATTTTTATGTGCTTTGGTATAATCCCATTGTGCTAAATAAAATGTTCAGGGGAATTTTGTCACTGTCTTTGAATTTGTTTTATTTCAAAACAGTGGCAAACGAATTAAATAAAAGAAAACAGAACAAAAATAAAACAGAGCAGAAGACTTACCTGGCGCCACTTACCTGGCCCAGCTCCATCTGGCCGGCCCAGCCCACCTCCTCCCCCTTGTCCTCTTCCTCCTCTGCCAGGAGGACGAACAGAGGCGAGGC
>NW_021195425.1:0-1589 GCF_002162155.2 Triticum dicoccoides
TCACAGAAGAGCTTGATCGGCCCCGACGCATTGGGTATGACTCCTAGGTCGGTGATGAACTCCTTCACCCATATTGCTTCATGTGCTGCCTCCGAGGCTGCCATGTACTCCGCTTCACATGTAGATCCCGCCACGACGCTTTGCTTGCAACTGCACCAGCTTACTGCCCCACCATTCAAAATATACATGTATCCGGTTTGTGACTTAGAGTCATCCAGATCTGTGTCGAAGCTAGCGTCGACGTAACCCTTTACGACGAGCTCTTCATCACCTCCATAAATGAGAAACATTTCCTTAGTCCTTTTCAGGTACTTCAGGATATTCTTGACCGCTGTCCAGTGTTCCTTGCCGGGATTACTTTGGTACCTTCCTACCAAACTGACGGCAAGGTTAACATCAGGTCTGGTACACAGCATAGCATACATAATAGAACCTATGGCTGAGGCATAGGGGATGACGCTCATCTCTTCTATATCTTCTGCCGTGGTCGGACATTGAGCTGAGCTCAATTTCATACCTTGTAACACAGGCAAGAACCCCTTCTTGGATTGATCCATATTGAACTTCTTCAATATCTTATCAAGGTATGTGCTTTGTGAAAGACCTATGAGGCGTCTCGATCTATCTCTATAGATTTTGATGCCTAATATATAAGCAGCTTCTCCAAGGTCCTTCATTGAAAAACTTTTATTCAAGTAGGCCTTGATGCTGTCCAAGAGTTCTATATCATTTCCCATCAAAAGTATGTCATCTACATATAATATGAGAAATGCTACAGAGCTCCCACTCACTTTCTTGTAAACGCAGGCTTCTCCATAAGTCTGTGTAAACCCAAACGCTTTGATCATCTCATCAAAGCGAATGTTCCAACTCCGAGATGCTTGCACCAGCCCATAAATCGAGCGTTGGAGCTTGCACACTTTGTCAGCATTCTTAGGATCGACAAAACCTTCCGGCTGCATCATATACAATTCTTCCTTAAGGAAACTATTAAGGAATGCCGTTTTGACGTCCATTTGCCATATTTCGTAATCATAGAATGCGGCAATTGCTAACATGATTCGGACGGACTTCAGCTTCGCTACCAGCGAGAAAGTCTCATCGTAGTCAACCCCTTGAACTTGTCGATAACCCTTAGCGACAAGCCGAGCTTTATAGATGGTCACAGTACCATCCGCGTCTGTCTTCTTCTTAAAGATCCATTTATTTTCTATGGCTCGCCGCTCAACGGGCAAGTCAGTCAAAGTCCATACTTTGTTTTCATACATGGATCCTATCTCGGATTTCATGGCTTCCAGCCATTTGTCGGAATCCGGGCCCGCCATCGCTTCTTCATAGTTCGAAGGTTCACCGTTGTCTAACAGCATGATTTCCAAGACAGGGTTGCCGTACCACTCTGGTGCGGAACGTGTCCTTGTGGACCTTCGAATTTCAGTAGGGGCTTGATCAGAAGTATCTTGATCATTGTCATTAACTTCCTCTCTAGTCGGTGCAGGCACCTCAGGAACATTTTCTTGAGTTGTGCCATTTTCCGGTTCAAGAGGTAATACTTCATCAAGCTCTACTTTCCTCCCACTTACTTCTTTCGA
>NW_021195426.1:0-1097 GCF_002162155.2 Triticum dicoccoides
AAAAAAAAGAGCGCAAAAAAAAAAATTTCCAGAGTGTGCTTTTGCCTTGTTTACGTGCCGCGCCGTGATTTTGTTAGTGTTCTAGGCTCGCGTCTCTAGCACAGTCTAGCCTAGGACCAGCACAGTACCGTCGTTGAGCGTTTATTCAACTTTGCATCTCTGAATTGATTATTGCTGACCCTTTTTGCTACCATATTATAAGCCTTCCCAGCTCCACATACATCTACGTCGTGCGTTTGACTCTCCCTGGTACTCGCTCTATCCAAGCTTTGAGAGTTTTTTTTTGACTACAACGGTTGCCGATCACCGCCTGCTGCTGGGTAAGAACTGGTAAGAATTTGAGATTTGCTTGACGGATTTGTGACACCCACCACCACCACTTGTTCGTAGTCTGTAGGATCATATTCTTGTGTGTTTCTATTGCTGCTAACCATGCCAGGATCACAAGCCGACGAGATTGACTGGGAGAATTTATCGAACAAGGAGCTTCATGATAAGTTTCAGCAAATGATGACTGAACAGGTGCAAGATGTGCTGAACAATTTTGAAGAGGCCATGGAGAAGATCACTGGCTTTGAGAAGATGTTCGAAACAAAGCTCGATAACAAGTTTAATGAATTGCTCGCGCGTCTTCCACCACCACCACCCGCTGCAGCTAACGCATGATGAGGACATCAATACAATTGTTACACCCACAGCCCCTGCTGCTATACATACTGGACCAATTACTAGAGCTCGTGCACGCCAACTAAATTACCAGGTACTTTCGTTTCTTGGTAATGATTCTAATGTTCATGAGAATATGATGCTGCCTAAATTGGATACATTTGTTTTGCTTACAAATGAAGGGCCTAGCTTGGAGAAGGATGAACATTGGAGCAAGAACAAGCATGGAGATGATGGCATGCGCAAGGGGAACAAGAACGGAGTTACAAGTGATGATTTCAGGACTTTGAAGCCACCATAATGGGTGCATGAAGCCTTGGACGAAATATACAAGATGCCACTTCCTAAATTTCGTCCCGAGGCTATTTTAGGTGCTGCGTCACCTTATTATTGGGCCAGGCCCATGTAATTTCGAAATACATAAGTATAGG
>NW_021195427.1:0-1317 GCF_002162155.2 Triticum dicoccoides
CCAAACCTGTGAGTAATAGTCCATGAAACGGGCCAGAATCGGCCAAAACTGCGAGTGCCACAAAACGAGCCCGAATCGGCCGAAACTGCGAGTGTTGATGATCGACACGTAAACGCACCCCGGGGTTTGTTAATTGCGCAAGTCACACCGGGACCCCAAACAGTGAGTAATAGTCCACGAAACAGGCCAGAATCGGCCACAACTATGAGTGTTCATGACCGGCACGTAAACGCATTTTGGGGTTCAACAACTATGGAAATTGCTTCGGGACCCCTAAATGTTGAGTAATAGTCCTCGAATCGCGTCAGAATTGGCCCAAACTGTGAGTGTTAAGGACAGACACGCAAACGCACCCCGGGAATTTTCAATCATGGAAATCGCTCTGGGACGCCAAAATGGTGAATAATCGTGCACGAAATGGACCAGAGTCGACCAAAATTGTGTGTTGATGCATGACTGACATGTAAACGCACCACGGAGTTCGGCAATCGTGGAAATCACTGCGGGACGCCCAAAACTAACTAATAGTGCATGAAACGGGCCAAAATCGGCCCAAACTGCGATTGTTGATGATCGACACGTAAGCGCACCATGGGGTTCAACAACCATGGAAATCGCTTTGGGGCCCCAAAACGGTGAGTAATAGTCGACGAAACGGGCCAGAAGCGGCCCAAAATGCGTGTGTTGCTAACCGACACATAAACGCACCCTGGTGTTCGTCAATCATGGAAATCACACCGGGACGCCAAAACAGAGTAATAGTCCAAGAAACGGGCCAGAATTGGCAAAAACTATGAATGTTGATGACAGACACGTAAGTGCACCTTGGAGTCCAACAACCATGGAAATCGCTCTGGGACCCCAAAGCGGCGAGTAATAGTGCACGAAACGGACCAGAATCGGCCAAAATTGTGAGTGTTGATGACCGAAACGTAAACGCACCACGGGGTTCGTAAATTGTGGAAATCACTCCAGGACCCCCGAAACTAAGTAATAGTCCAAGTAATGGGCCAAAATTCGGCCCAAACTGCGATTGTTGATGACATACATGTAAGCGCACCTTGGGGTTCAACAACTATGGAAATCTCTTCGGAACCCCAAAACGGTGAGTAATAGTCCACGAAACGAGTCAGAATCGACAAAAACCATGCGTGTTGATGACCGATACGTAAACGCACCCCGGGGTTTGTTAATCAAGGAAAGCACTCCGGGACCCCAAACCTGTGAGTAATAGTCCATGAAACGGGCCAGAATCGGCCAAAACTGCGAGTGCCACAAAACGAGCCCGAATCGGCCGAAACTGCGAGTGTTGATGAT
>NW_021195428.1:0-1269 GCF_002162155.2 Triticum dicoccoides
AGAACTCAGTTCCTGAGGACGGCTGCAATGAGACAACCCACCATGTACTCCTACATGGCCTCTCACCGCTACCTTTACCAAATCGTGTTCACACACTTAGCTCACACACAGTAGGACATGTTCACACACCTCTGATTCATCCCCGATGAATCAGACCCGACTCAACTCTAAGCAGTAGCAGGCATGACAAACAAGCATGAATGAGTAGGCACAACAGGGCTCAAACAACTCCTACTCATGCTAGTGGGTTTCATCTATTTACTGTGGAATGACAGGTCATGCAGAGGATAAAGGGGTTCAGCTACCGCAGCAAGTAACAGATGATTCGGTGTTGTCCTAATGCATTAAAAGAGAGCAGGAGCGAGAGAGTAGGATTGTATCGAAATGAACAAGGGGGGTTTTGCTTGCCTGGCACTTCTGAAGATAGCATTGAGTCTTCATCAGTGTCAACGATCACATCGTCGGTATCGCGTCTATCGAGAGGGGACAAATACCGGCAACACAGAAAGGAACACAATCAATGCAATGCACAATATGATGCATGCTCATGACATAGCAATATGAATGTGTTTTGAGCTAATGCAACTAGCAACAGATTAAATGAAGTTGGTTTGAATACAAGATTCAAATTCAAACTCCATATATGATTATTTAAATGCCATTTACTTCATTTGTCCTAAACAGTAGTGATAAGTTGTTCTAACATGCATGAAAATGGTACAGATGGATTCCTTGAATTTTTCTGATAATTTTTCATATATAATTTATTTAATTTGGAGTTACGGTTGAATTTCTATGAATTTTAGAAGTTTTAGGCATTTTCTGGAATTTCCTGAATATAATAAATCCAGAAAATGGTTTATTGCGTCAGCACTAGGTCATGCTGATGTCAGCAGGTCAACTAGGCGGGTCCAGGTCAAACCTGACCAGTGGGGTCCACTGGTCAGTGACACAGGAGCTAATCCCGGTCAAACCCAGCGCTGACTGGGGTTTGACCAGGGGTGGGGCCCACTGTCAGTGGCTGTGGGGGTGTTTAGTGTGGTCATTAGTGCTAATTAGGCGTGCCACATCGGCAGTCGCCGGAGTTTCACCGGCGGCGACCATTCCGCACGGCGGGGGAACGCCGGACTTGCGCTAGGGGCATCGGATCGACGCGCCAAAGGCACCAGGAGGTAGCCCGCGCCCGTGCGCATCTAGGGGGACCCACGGGAGGTGCGGGGGTGGCCGGGGTTCGCCGGAATGGAGCCGAGGCGGCGGCCGGAGCTCGGG
>NW_021195429.1:0-2259 GCF_002162155.2 Triticum dicoccoides
CCAACACACCCAGCCGGAAGACCTGTTATTATAATATCTTGATTGATGAAGTTGGCCACCTCCCCATAGGGATTTCGTAGGATTTACTCCCTAGTTGCCCCTATGGATTTTTGTGTTCCCGAAGTCCGACCTTTTACTTGATGTTTTAGATATCAAACCATATCTATGAATGGGTTATACTAGCACATCAAGGAGAACATTAGAAGCGGAGTGCTAAATGTCTCTCGGTCGATCATCCAGATTTTATTTCCTTGGCCTCGCTAGGATGAAATCTGAGTTGATGTTATCTTCCTATGCATCTGCATCATCCATCGTTGTTCATCATGGTGGTATGTTGTGTTGCCAGGATCCTTGACACGGATGTTGGTAAAACCTTGATGAATATGGAAATGCTCAAGTTCTTGAGAGCACGCACAAGCGCTAGGTGTTATCATCGGCACTAACCGGGTTTGCTCTCAGTTTCCTCGGCAATGCTATGACCTTTTCAAACAGTGAATTCACTCTCTATTATTGGGTTCTTCCCCAGTTACCAGAATCATTCCCAGCATTTGCATTTTGTTCCCAGCTTGCACCGCCAATGTGTCATTCTACCATGGGTCTCCTCCATTTCCGGTGATAAGCAAATTCATCCATTACGTTGTCTTCAACAAGGTAATCCACATCATCCAAGTCCGAGTATGCCATTCTACCGACCCCCTCCAAATGATCGCTTGTGATTGCCTTAGGCTGGTATAAAGAGTTTCAATGATCTTTGAATCAAAGGTAATTCTTTTTGCCACTTAAGGGGATAATCTACGAATCACCCTCCTTCAGGATGTTTCGTCGTGGTATCATGGCAACTCAACTCCTCGCTACGTGGACAATCGTTTACCACCTTCTTAGGTGTGGAGTCGTTGTCTACCTAGTGAACCTTCGTCATCTGCTTCACTCCATTCCTATGGATGTGTGCTTCGCCTCTCAGCTCGAGAGATGTTGCTATCTCACATTCCGGGAGTTAATCCTGAGTTGTTCGACCTTCGAGAAGATCGATTCTTCCGGAGTTGTCCTTTTCCTCTTGCTGTCATGCTAGCTGGAGTTCTCAGAGCAAGACGAGGGGACAAAGATGGTGATCGAATCAACGTTCATTTGAAGTGCACCCTGGATCATGAAGATTATACTAGTTTGCGTTTCCCCTTCATCTTACTCTACGCTTGAATCTCGAGACGAGATTCTTGTTTAGTGGGGGTGAGTTGTCACATCCCTAGCTTCTGGTGCTGTCTAGTGTTGCATCTTGCTTGCATCATGTTTAAATTTTTGAAACTTGAACTGAGGAATTTTGGAAGCCTCAAAAACTTAAATAAAAGAGGGGCAAAGAACCCTGGAAAATGCATTCAATGTTCCAAAATGGCCTTAAATAATGTTGGTTATATTTTGGCAAGGGTTTTGCACCAAACCAAAAATAATGAACATTTTGAGGAATATTTTGAGCACTGAATTTAAATCATTATTGTATTTGAATTTGGAATTATATTCATAATATATGGGATATATTTTCAAATAACTCTGAAATGCTTTATGTGCTGTTGGAAAAGTCCATCTAGCAAATAAAAATATTCAGAGGAGTTTTTGTCATTGTTTGAATTTGTTTAAATTCAAAACAATGCCAAAACAAATTTAAAAAAAATAGAAAACAGAAATATAAAAAAAAGAGAGAGAGAGCCCACCTGGACTTACCTGGTGCTCACCTCTCAGCCAACCGGCCCAGCTCCTGTGCTGGCAGCCCACCGGTGCGGCCCAGCCCACCAGGCGTTCCCCCCCTGTCGTCTTCCCCGCGCCAGTAGGCAGCGCGCGTGGCCGACGGGCGCCGACGCTGCCTCGGCCACCTCCTGCTTCCCCGGCCACCTCCTGCTTCCACCGCGACGCCACGACCCTTCTAGCATCGCCACGCAGCCCCTGGCTCCCTCTCTGTCACCCTCCTCGCTCCTCCCCCCCCCTCCTCTGTTTCTTGCACGCAGCCACCGAGCGGAGCTCGTCGCCGCCGTCCACTGCCACCATGGCCACCGGGCCTCCCTCGCTTCCCCGACTAGCCCACAAGCTCCGCCACTCCATACTCGACCCACTTCACCGAGCCACGCCCCTCCAGGAGCCCCCGAAGCGCCGCCCCGACGTTTTTCCCCTCCTCGGACCCGCCGGTCGCCGTCGCCCGATTCGTCGGCTCCGGACCGTCCCCGGCCTCGTCCCCGCCTCGAATGGATCCGCTGTGAGCCTCCGCTGCTTCTC
>NW_021195430.1:0-1113 GCF_002162155.2 Triticum dicoccoides
ACTCGCCATTTTGGCCGATTCTGGCCCATTTCGTGGACTATTACTCACCGTTTTGGGATCCCAGAGCGACTTTATGGTTGCAGAACCCCAAGGTGCGCTTACATATCGTTCATCAACACTCACCTCTTTGACGATTCTGACCCGTTTCATAGACTATTACTCACCGTTTTGGGGTAAGGAGCAAATTCCATGGTTACTGAACCCCGAGGTGCGCTTACGTGCAGGTCATTAACACTCGCTGTTTTGGTCGATTCTGGCCCGTTTCGTGGACTACTACTCACCAATTTGGGGTCCTAGAGCGATTTTTATGGTTGCCGAAGCCCAAGGTGTGCTTACGTGTCGTTCATCAACACTCGCCATTTTGGCCGATTCTGGCCCGTTTCATGGGCTATTACTTATTGATCTGGGGTTTCAGAGCGATTTTATGGTTACTGAACCGTAATGTGCGCTTACGTGTAGATCATTAACACGCACAATTTTTGCTGATTCTGGCCCGTTTCGTGGACTATTAATCACCATTTTGGGGTCCCGAAGCGATTTTAATGGTTGCTGAACCCCAAGATGCGCTTATGTGTCATTCATCAACACTCTCCGTTTTGCCCGATTCTGGCCCGTTTCATGGGCTATTACTCACCATTTTGGGGTCCCTGTGCGATTTCCTTGCTTCTTGAACTACAAGGTCCTATTACGTGCAGGTCATCAACACTCGCCGTTTTGGCTGATTCGACCCGTCTCATGGGCTATTGCTCACCTTTTTGATGTCCTGGAGCGATTTCCACGATTAATGATCCCCGAGATGCGTTTATGTGTAGGTCATCAACACTTGCAGTTTTGGCCGATTTTGGCTTATTTCGTGGACTATTACTCACCATTTTGAGGTCTTGGAGTGATTTCCACGATGGATGAACCTCGGGGTGCATTTACCTATCGGTGATCAACACTCGCAGGTTTGGCCGATTCTGGCCCGTTTCATGGACTATTAATGACCATTTTGGGGTCCCGAAGCGATTTTCTTGGTTTATGGACCCCATGGTGCGCTTACGTGCATGCCATTAAGACTCGCCATTTTGGCCGATTCTGGCCCATTTCGTGGACTATTACTCACCGTTTTGG
>NW_021195432.1:0-1373 GCF_002162155.2 Triticum dicoccoides
CCCCCCTGACACTGACCAGTGGGCCCCAGCGCCACTAATTCTTAATTAGGATTAATCTAACCTCTGTTAACCCCCCCTGTCACTGACGTGTGGACCCCACACGTCAGGTTTGACCCCAGCCAGCCGCAGTTGACCGCTGACGTCGTGCTGACGTCATGCTGGCGCAATATATATATTTCTGGATTTAAATTAAATCAGGAAATTCCAGAATATAATTTAAACTTCAAAAGTTCATAACTTTTATTCTGTAACTCCAAATCAGACAAATTATATATGAAAAATGATCAGAAAAATCCAATCTATCCATCTGTACTATTTTCATGCATGATCAAACAAGTTAAATTGATGTTTAAAGCAGAACAAGGAAAAGCACTTTAAAAGGCCATGTTTGAGTTTCAAATTTGAATCTTTGATTCAAATTGGTTCAAACCCTTCTGGTCTTAGTTGCATTAGCCCAACACACTCATATTGCCATGTTTCATGCATGCATCATATTGTTGCACATTGTTTGGTGATGGTTGTGTATCGGTGTCCTTTGCGACAGGTTCTGCCTCCGAGGAGTACCATGATTACCCTAACGAAGAACCGTATCAGTGCATCGAACCATCAGGCAAGCAACCAACCATTTGATCATATCGATACAATCCCATGTTCTCGCTTCTGCTCTCTTTACTGCATTAAGACAACGCGTTTCAAACTGCTGTGTGCTACGGTAGTTGAACCCATTTCCTCTGCATGACCTGTCATTGCCACAGTAACTAGCTGAAACCCACTAGCATGTGTAGGAGTTGATTGAGCCATATGTATGTGGTTTTCCTACCTTGCTATGCCTGCTATGCTTAGAGTCGTGTCAGGTCTGGTTCATCTGGGTGATGGGCTAGAGTGAAATGATTATGTCGGTAATGAGAGTGGTGTTGTGAACACGATTTGGTAAAGGTATCGATGAGAGGCCATGTAGGAGTACATGGTGGGTTGTTTCATTGAAGCCGACCTTAAGCACTGAGATCTGTATGTGTGATTTAAGATACAGCTACTACCATGCATTGGGCCCTGAAATATGACCCCGCTCGACTTCTTACTCACCCTAGCTCTCTGTCCAGGAGTTGCAAGTAGTTTCTGGTGTTGTAGCCTACTGGAGGCCGTGGACAGCGCTGACCGTAGGGGTGGGCTGTGATGCGGTAGGTACGTGGCCGGGTGTACCGAATACCCGTTAGGTATCTCGGGAACCCTGTTCACATCGTTCGGGGCCGTATGGGAAACCTCGGCCGGACTCCCTGCGGATGGAACCTGGATAGGCGATAAACCTGGACTAGAGGCTTAAGTGTTTAGGTAGGTCGTGGTCTACACCCACGTCGGCTTTCGCTTGAAGTCTG
>NW_021195433.1:0-984 GCF_002162155.2 Triticum dicoccoides
GATCGAGACTGGGATTTGTCACTCCGTATGACGGAGAGGTATCTCTGGGCCCACTCGGTAATGCATCATCATAATGAGCTCAATGTGACCAAGGTGTTGGACACGGGATCATGCATTACGGTACGAGTAAAGTGACTTGCCGGTAACAAGACTGAACAAGGTATTGGGATACCGACGATCGAGTCTCGGGCAAGTAACGTACCGATTGACAAAGGGAATTGCATACAGGGTTTGATCGAATCCTCGACATCGTGGTTCATCCGATGACAACATCGAGGAGCATGTGGGAGCCATCATGGGTATCCAGATCCCGCTGATGGTTATTGACTGAGAGCGTCTCGGTCATGTCTGCATGTCTCCCGAACCCGTAGGGTCTACACACTTAAGGTTCGGTGACGCTAGGGTTATGAAGATATGGATATGCAGAAACCCGAATGTTTTTCGGAGTCCCGGATGAGATCCCGGACGTCACGAGGAGTTCCGGAATGGTCCGGAGGTAAAGAATTATATATAGGAAGTGCTATTTCGGGCATCGGGACAAGTTTCGGGGTTATCAGTATTGTACCGGGACCACCGGAAGGGTCCCGGGGGTCCACCGGGTGGGGCCACCTGTCCCGGGGGGCCACATGGGCTGTAGGGGGTGCGCCTTGGCCATCATGGGCCAAGGGCACCAGCCCCTATAGGCCCATGCACCTAGGGTTTCCCCCTAGGAGGAGTCCTAGTGGTGGAAGGCACCCCTAGGTGCCTTGGGGGGGAGGGAAACCTCCCCTAGGCCGCCGCCCCCCCTAGTAGATCTCATCTACTAGGGCCGGCGCCCCCCCTGGCACCCCTATATATAGTGGGGGAGAGGAGGGACTTCATACACCAGCCCCTGGCGCCTCCACCTCCCCCCGTTACGTCTCTCCCTCGTAGTCTCGGCGAAGCCCTGCTGCTGTGACGCCCTGCATCCACCACCACGCCGTCGTGCTGCTGGATCTTCATCAA
>NW_021195434.1:0-967 GCF_002162155.2 Triticum dicoccoides
TGGAGAAGTCGCAACCAACGAGTAGGGAGTTGTGACCGGTGCCCGGCGTATATGCGACTGGCAGCAATGGTGGAGGAAGTTCCAAATGCCAACGTCTGGTGCTAGGACTGGTGACTCTTGGTGTTGGAATCGGCAATGGCCTGCGGCGTGAAAGCTGGTGCTCACATCAGTGCTGGAGCCGACGTACCACCTACATCACGTGTTGGAGACGACGACCACAAGATTTGAGGCGACAACGGCAAGTGCTGCAACCAGCACGCACCCGTGCTAGAGACGAAGGATACAATTGTTGGGAGACCTGTGGCCGCCGGCGTTGTTCAGGATGTTGGAGCTACGGTGACAAAGTGCTGGAGATACCCGCGAGATTTTTTTTGCTGGAACCAGCTTCAAATTTTGTTACCACTTTCTTCAGTTTATATTGGAACAAACCAAATTTTTTGCTACCATGCTTCTTTACTTGCTAAACTAATGTACCAACTTGCTACCACCGTATTTGATTTTTGCTGGAACTGACCAAAATTTTGTTGCCATGTCTTCTTTTGCTAGAACCATTGTATCACTTTTGCTACAGCCATTTTGATTTTGCTACTAATGCATTGTCGATTGTTACATACATTTTTTTCATGAGGTTACGAAGCCTGCGACTATGTATTTTTTACTGCAACTGTTGTCGATTTTTGCTACTACCGGTGTCGGCATTTGTTGCTTCCATACCCGTGCAAATAAGAGCTGCAACCAAAAACGACGGCGAGCTCCAGCGGTGGTGTGTGGGTGGTTTTTCAACCAAGGTCGCTGGGGCATTGCGACATTTGCTCGAGAAGGAGATCGAGGTTTTTTTTTGTGCAACCCCAAACACGGCGATGACTACCTTTTGCTGCTAGCAACTACAGCTCCGCCCGGCTAACTACAGAGGAGAAGGGTGCTCTGGCGCGGGGAGCGTCGGTATTCCCCTTTTTTATCTTGTGAG
>NW_021195435.1:0-1015 GCF_002162155.2 Triticum dicoccoides
CCAACGGCGCCCCGAACGGTGCCCTGTACGTGAAACCCGCACCTGCACCGCCGCGTTTAGCCTCGCCGGCGGCTAAACGCCGGCGAGTTGACCCCGCCGACCAGAGGGTTTGACCCTCCCCTATCTCTCACTGACATATGGGCCCCACGCCCTTAATTAACCACGGCTTAAACTTCTGTTAGTTTAGGTTAATCATAGTGGCCCCACGCGTCAGGTTGACTTTGCTGACGTGGTCATTGGCCGGACCCACCTGTCATTGACCCTGGGCAGCACTGTGTCACTGACCAGTGGACCCCACTGGTCAGGTTTGACCTGGGGCGCCCAGTTGACCCTGCTGACGTCACTGTGACGTGGGGCTGACGCAATAAGTATTTTTTTTGGATTTAAAAATAATCAGGAAATTCCAGAAAATGCCTAAAACTTCAATAAATCATAGATAATTAATCGTAACTCCAAATTAAATAATTTATATATGAAAAATTATCAGAAAAATTCAAGGAATCCATCTGTACCATTTTCATGCATGTTAGAAAAACTTATAGCTGCTGTTTAGCACAAATCATATAAAGGGCATTTATTTAATCACATATGGAGTTTGAATTTGAATTTTATATTCAAACCAACTTCATTTAATCTGTTGCTAGTTGCATTAGCTCAAAACACATTCATATTGCCATGTCATGAGCATGCATCATATTGTGCATTGCATTGATTGTGTTCCTTTCTGTGTTGCCGGTATTTGTCCCCTCTCGATAGACGTGATACCGATGATGTGATCGTTGACACTGATGAAGACTCAATGTTATCTTCAGAAGTGCCAGGCAAGCAAAACCCCCTTGTTCATTCCGATACAATCCCACTCTCTCGCTCCTGCTCTCTTTTACTGCATTAGGACAACATCGATTCATCTGTTACTTGCTGCGGTAGCTGAACCCCTTTATCCTCTGCATGACCTGTCATTGCCACAGTAAATAGATGAAACCCACTAGCATGAGTAGGAGTTGTTTGAGCCCTG
>NW_021195436.1:0-1171 GCF_002162155.2 Triticum dicoccoides
TGGTGGCTAACATACGCAAATGAGAGCGAGAAGAGAAGGCAAAGCACGGTCGATAAGAGTATGATCAAGAAGTGATCCTATAGCAACCTACGTCAAGCATAACTCCAACACCGTGTTCACTTCCCGGACTCCGCCGGAAAGAGACCATCACGGTTACACACACGGTTGATGTATTTTAATTAAGGTCAACTTCGGGTTTTCTACAACCGGACGTTAACAAATTCCCATCTGCCCATAACCGCGGGCACGGCTTTCGAAAGTTCAAATCCCTGCAGGGGTGTCCCAACTTAGCCCATCACAAGCTCTCACGGTCAACGAAGGAATAGACCTCCTCCCGAGACATTCCGATCAGACTCGGTATCCCGGTACAACAAGACATTTCGACAGGGTAAAACTAAACCAGCAACACCGCCCGAATGTGCCGACAAATCCCGATAGGAGCTGCACATATCTCTTTCTCAGGGCACACTCAGATTGTCTAAGGTACGGGTAGGCCAACCCAGAGTTGCCCCTGGTGGCCACCGGCAGCTGACAGGTTGGACCAACACTCAGAGGAGCACTGGCCCGGGGGGTAAAATAATGATGACCCTTGAGTCCACGAAACCCAAGGGAAAAAGAGGCTAGGTGGCGAATGGTAAAACCAATGTTGGGCATTGCTGGAAGAGCTTTACTTAAGGCGAACTGTCAAGGGGTTCCCATAATGGCCCAACCGCGTAAGGGACGCAAAATCCGGGAACATAACACCGATATGACGGAAACTAGGGCGGCAAGAGTGGAACAAAACACCAGGCATAAGGCCGAGCCTTCCACCCTTTACCGAGTATATAGATGCATTAATTAAGTAAGATATATTGTGATATCCCAACAAGTAAATAAATGTCCCAACAAGGAACGGCATCTCCATGTTCCAACAAGGAACAAACTTCAATCTTCACCTGCAACTAACAACGCTATAAGAGGGGCTGAGCAAAGCGGTAACATAGCCAATCAACGGTTTGCTAGGACATGGTGGGTTAGAGGTTTGACATGGCAATTTGGGAGGCTGACAAGCAAATGGTAGGCATCGTAGCATTGGCATAGCAAAAGAGCGAGCAAACTAGCATAGCAAAGATAGTAGTGATTTCGAGGGTATGATCATCTTGCCTGAAATCCCGCAAGGAAGAAGAACGAG
>NW_021195437.1:0-1494 GCF_002162155.2 Triticum dicoccoides
CTCCGTCGAGCCTCTCGACGCTGATGACTGGCTTCGCAGTATCTCTCACAAACTGCGTTCCGCGCTGGTAGCGGAGGCTGACAAGGTCACCTTTGCTGCATATCATCTTGAAGGCCCCGCCAGTCTATGGTGGGAGAATTATGGAGCTATGCGCCCAGCGGGCCATGTCACTACTTGGGCTGAATTCAGCGAGGCTTTCCGTGAACATCACATTCCGGAGGGTCTCATGGACCGTAAACGTGAAGAATTTTGCAGTTTCACCCAAGGCCGACTTTCTGTGGATGCTTACAGCAGGGAGTTTGGTAATCTCGCACGATATGCAACCGAGGAAGTGTCTACCGATGCCAAGAAGCAAGCAAGGTTCCGTAAGGGCCTTAGTCCTGAGCTTCGCCGCGACCTCCGTCTGCATGAGTGCACATCTTTTTCGAAACTTGTCAACAAAGCCATCAGTGCTGAAACTGGTCATACTGACTATGACGCAACACGCAAGCATGGACGTGACATGGGTTCCTCATCCGGTGCTGGTCCTCAGAAGCGCCGCGTGTGGGTACCCAACACCGCCCTGCCAGCCAGGTTCACACCGAGGCCATCTTTCCAGGCGCCTCGCCCCGTTCAACAGTCTGCTCCAGCCAAGCCCTATGGGGGTTCAACTAACAATGCTCCTCCACGTACCAGTTCCGTGACTTGTTTCAAGTGTGGGGAATCTGGCCACTATATGCGTGAATGCCCCCAGACCAACCCAAATCAATCTGCTAAAGCTGTTGGCCGTGGCAAGCCGACAGGGAAAGTGTTTCATGCTAAACCGGTCACCGCTTCACGTGGCCATGTCAACTGTATCTCTGCCGAAGAAGCTCAAGAGGATCCCAACGTCGTTCTCGGTATGCTTCTTGTTAATTGCCACCCGGCATCTGTTCTTTTCGATACAGGAGCCTCTCATTCTTTTATATCCGAAAGTTATGCTCGTCTGCATAACGTTGCATTCTGTGACATGCCATCCACTATGGAAATCTCTACCCCTGGTTCTAGATGGCAGACCTCTAGGGTAAGTTATGGAAATGAGATCCAAGTCGACAGACTTGTTTTCCTTGCGTCTTTGATAGCCCTTAAATCTTCAGATATTAATATCATTCTGGGTATGGACTGGATGTCGGCTCATCATGCCCAAATCGATTGCTTCTCTAGAACTGTTCAACTCACCCATCCTTCGGGAAAGATAGTTAATGTCTTGACCCGAATAGCCAAGCGACAATTATATTCTCTTAACGCCAGCCCTTTGCCAGACCTTGAGGACGTTCCGGTAGTCCGTGACTTCCCGGATGTCTTTCCAGAGGAATTGCCAGGTGTTCCACCTGACAGGGATGTTGAGTTTGTAATAGACCTCATTCCAGGAACCGTTCCGATTGCTAGAAGACCTTATAAGATGGCACCCCTAGAACTAGTCGAGCTTAAGAAACAACTCGATGAGTCCTTGAAAAAGGGTTTCATCCGACCTAG
>NW_021195438.1:0-1379 GCF_002162155.2 Triticum dicoccoides
ACTGTCACACACTCAGCAATGAAGTGGCCTTTATTGCCACAGCGATAGCATAACATTCTTTCTTTCTTTCGCGCATACTTTGCCGCCCTGTCCAGCTCAGCCTTTTCAGAGCCCTCCACTGACATCACCTCAACCTCACCATTATTAGTAGGAACCGCCTCTGCCAGAGCCGTAACAACCTCCATAGCCTGACAAGTCAACGCAGTCTCGTCAGTATCCACACCAACCGGCGTCTGATCAACGACAACATGTTGCTGCCTTGGGCGGTAGCGACCACCGCGGCCGCCCCGTCCCCCACGGTTACCACGAAAACCACCACGGTTCCTATTAGCTGGTCCGGACGCCCCTTCGACGAAACATCCCGTAGGCCCCAGGAAAGGTCTCTCGGTCGAGCCATCACTTTGCCAAGCATACCCCCGCCCACCACCTGTGGACGAAGATCCCCGGTGCTGAACGTCACCATACGCGTTAAGACCATCATCACCCCATTGACCACGAGGCACCGACGAGTCACCCCTCCTCACCGGAGCCATCTATAACTACGCCTGCTCCAAAACCGGTGCCCACGGATTGTGCGACTGCCGAGCCACGAAATGCGGCGGTCGGGCCCCGGTCTGCATCGCTGTAGGACGCGGCTGGCCAGCCAACGCTGGAGCAGGTGGCCGATGAGACAGGGTACCACGACCCGCAGTCGCCGCGGGGAGAGGCGCCGGTGGCCTAAGGCCGCCCCGACCGGCGACAGGAGGCGGGGGTCTACCCGCTGGCAAAGTTCCGCGGCCCACCGCGCCTGGCCTGGGCAGGCCGCCGTGCAGCGCTTGTCGGGCGCCATTTGCCCCCTGGGCCACCTGGTTTGAGGCCGGAGGAGCGGCCGTGCGCCCCGCCCCTAACGGTAGACCAGAGCGGCCCCGACCCGCGGGCAGCGTGACCACATCTCCGTCTCTGCCGCCTCCCGCAGGCTGAGGCAGGCCTCCGCGCCCCACGCTGCTCGGGACGCCGGCCTGAGCGCCGGCCTTGGCCGGTGGAGGGCCTCCGCCCGCCATGCAACGAAGTGCAGGAACTCGGCGAGCGCACCCCTCCCCACGATCAGAGAAGCAGGATCGCATCCTAGGCAGAAGAACCCTAGAACGCCTCGAACGAGACACCTCTATCGTCCCGTCGATCGTGCATGGGGGTGTAGCGATCAGCCCCTGTAAACTATCCAGGTTAACCTGGGCCTCATACCCGGTTACCTCAGGCCCACCCAAAACAAGGCCCGGCTCACTCAGAGCCGGCCCGTCAGGAAGGCCCTCGAGCGCACAGCCCAGGAGAGCGTTCAAACGCGTCGCCCGCTGCTGCGAGATCGAGATCGGCCGTCTCGCCGGCGATCTCGCCATGGCCGC
>NW_021195439.1:0-736 GCF_002162155.2 Triticum dicoccoides
GGGTGCGTTTACGTGTCGGTCATCAACAATCGCAATTTTGGCTGATTCTGGCCCGTTTCAGGGACTATTACTCACTGTTTTGGGGTCCCGGAGTGATTTCCGCGATTAACCAACCCCGGGATGTGTTTATGTGTCGGTCATCAACACTCACAGTTTTCGACGATTCTGGCCCGTTTCATGGACTGTTACTCACTGTTTTGAGGTCCAGGAGTGATTTCCACGATTAACGAACCCTGGGGTGCGTTTACGTGTCGGTCATCCAAAATCGCAATTTTGGCCGATTCTGGTCCGTTTCAGGGACTATTACTCACTGTTTTGTGGTCCTAGAGTGATTTCCATGATTAACGAACCATGGGATGTGTTTATGTGTTGGTCATAAACACTCACAGTTTTGGCCGAGTCTGGCCCGTTTCGTGGACTATTACTGAACGTTTTGGGGTCCCGAAGTGATTTCCATAGTTATTGAACCCCAAGGTGCGCTGATGTGTCGGTCATCAACAATCGGAATTTTTGCCGATACTGGCCTGTTTCAGGGACTATTACTCACTGTTTTGGGGTCACGGAGTGAGTTACACGATTAACGAACGCCGGGGTGCGTTTACGTGTCGGTCATCAAGACTCACAATTTTGGCCGATTCTGGCCCGTTTCATGGACCATTAGTCACTGTTTTGGGGTCCCAGAGTGCTTTCCACGATTAACGAACCATGGGATGTGTTTACATGTTGGTCATAAACA
>NW_021195440.1:0-981 GCF_002162155.2 Triticum dicoccoides
TATCAGTGCATCGAACCATCAGGCAAGCAACCAACCATTTGATCATATCGATACAATCCCATGTTCTCGCTCCTGCTCTCCTTTACTGCATTAAGACAACGCGTTTCAAACTGCTGTGTGCTACGGTAGTTGAACCCATTTCCTCTGCATGACCTGTCATTGCCACAGTAACTAGATGAAACCCACTAGCATGTGTAGGAGTTGATTGAGCCATATGTATGTGTTGTTCCTACCTTGCTATGCCTGCTATGCTTAGAGTCGTGTCAGGTCTGGTTCATCTGGGTGATGGGCTAGAGTGAAATGATTATGTCGGTAATGGGAGTGGTGTGGTGAACACGATTTGGTAAAGGTATCGATGAGAGGCCATGTAGGAGTACATGGTGGGTTGTTTCATTGAAGCCGACCTTAAGCACTGAGATCTGTATGTGTGATTTAAGATTCAGCTACTACCATGCATTGGGCCCGAAACCAATGGACCCTCTCGACTTCTTATTCACCCTAGTTCTCCGTCCAGGAGTTGCAACTAGTTTCTGGTGTTTGTAGCCTACTGGAGGCCGTGGACAGCGCTGACCGTAGGGGTGGGCTGTGATGCGGTAGGTACGTGGCCGGGTGTACCAAATACCCGTTAGGTATCTCGGGAACCCTGTTCACATCGTTCGGGGCCGTATGGGAAACCTCGGCCGGACTCCCTGCGGATGGAACCTGAATAGGCGATAAACCTGGACTGGAGGCTTAGGTGATTAGGTAGGTCGTGGCCGACACCCACGTTGGGCTTCCGCTTGAAGGTTGCCGAGTACATGTCGTGTAAGCGACGGTAAGTGGTGAGAGCGTGTATGAAGAAGTACACCCCTGCAGGGTTAACATGATCTATTCGAATAGCCGCGTCCGCGGTAAAGGACTACTTGGTTGCCTATACAGTTCATAGACAAGTAAATGGAAACTGTTAAAAGCCTCAAGATAAGTGTGAGTGCCGAGGATGGC
>NW_021195441.1:0-1002 GCF_002162155.2 Triticum dicoccoides
GAACAGAGCCTACCTGGCGCCTACCTGTCCAGCCCAGCCGGCCCAGCTCCTCCCGCTGGCCCAGCCCACCGCCGCCCCCTCCCCTGTCGTCTTCCTCCTTGCCAGGAGGACGGACACCGCGACACCGCCGCGCGCGCCACCTCCACCCTGCTCGGCCACCTCCTGCTTCCTCCCTGGCCTCCCCAGCGACGCCCCGGACGACGCCACGCACCTCCCCGACCCCCTCTCACTTCTCCCTCGCTCTCTGGACCTCCCTCCCCTCTCTGCTCCCTTCCCGAGCGGAGCCCGTCGCCGCCGCTCATCGCCTGCGTAGCCACGGCCACCCCCTCCCCTCTCCGACGTGCTCCCGAGCTCCTGCACCTCGTCGCCAACCCCCTCACCGAGCCACGTGACCGGAAGGGCCCCGAGCAGCCGCCATCGTCATCATCTCCGAGCTTCGGCCCCGGTGCCGTCTCCGTCGAATTCGGCCACTCCGGCGCGCCCCCGAGCCCACTGACCCTCCCTACAGCTCCGCGGTGAGCCTCCGTGCAGAACCCCTCTCTCTCCCCTCGCGTTTGCAAGCTCTAGGCCATAGCCCTGTCGCGGCCGAACTCCGGCCGCCGTGGCCTGAGCTCGAACGGGTCACGCCCGTGCATCTCACCGAGCTCGTGGTGACTCCAGGAGGCTGCGCAGTGCTTTACCTCACTCGCCCGTGCTCCACAACGCCGTTTTCGCCAAGGTCCGAACTCCGGCGCCGCCTCGGGCTCCATTCCGGCGAACCCCGGCCACCCCCGCACCTCCCGTTGGCCCCCCTAGATGCGCACGGGCACGGGCTACCTTCTGGTGCCCTTCGCGCGTCCAGCCGTCGCCCGTAGCGCAACCCCGGTGAACTTCCGCCGCGTTCCGGGTCGCCGCCGGCCGAACTCCGGTGGCCAGTGACGTGGCTGGCTTAATTAGCCACTAACCACCGCTTTGTGACACTGACAGTGGCCCCACGCCCTTAATTAACCACGGCTTAAACTT
>NW_021195442.1:0-1094 GCF_002162155.2 Triticum dicoccoides
TGTTTTGCTCTCTGTCTCTCAAATCCCTCTCTCGTCTCTGCCTCGTCTCGCAGGAAGCCAGGGAGCAGCGCTCCGAGCCAGCAGCCCGCCGCCCGGATCTCCTTCCTCGCCGGCCCTCCCTGCAGCCGCTGCCGCGCCATGGACGCCCGACCTCGCTGCGCCCCGGCCTCGTCCCTGCCTCCCGCCGGTGGAGCGACGCCGTGCCCGAGCCCCGCTGCCTCCTCTGCCCCGTGCCCTCTCCCTCGGTGCCCCTGTTCTCCTCCTCTCACATCTCTCTCTCGCTCTTGTGCTGCACAGGGAGCAACAGCCGTCGCCCGCCTCCCTCTGCCGTCGCCGGGAACGGAGCTCCTCCGCCCCAGCGCCGCTCCCTCCCCGCGCTAAGCCCCCTGCGACGAGTCGCCGCCCTGCCTTCGCGCCAAGTCCCGCCGTCCGTCGCCTGAACCTGCGGCTGCTGCTTCTGTTCTTCAGATGCGAGAGCAGCGCCTCGTCGAAGCCGTTGACCGCGCCAGGCCCAGCGCCTCCCCCTCGATCGGCCTTCTCCTCCCCTGCTTGACCCAGCTCCGCGCCAGCGCCCGCGTGGGCCGCACCACCGAGCTGGCCCAAGTGCCGTGGTGAGCAGCTCCCCCTCTGTTGGCCCAGCAAGTGTAGATGCGGCCCGTATCGTTTTTTTTCCTGACCTGCGAATTTGTCTAATTTCCCAGGATTTACAGTTTTACAGAAAAGACCCTCATGTTCATGCATTTAATAACTCACGAACCCTGCATCGGATTAAAATGTTTTATATATGAAACTTGCTCAGAATTTTGTGTAGATTAATAATATCCAACTTTCATCTATGTTTGAAATGTTAAAAATGTTGTTTGCATTAATTTACTCCTATGCCATGCTAAAATGATTTATTTCATAACTAAATAACCGTAACTCCAATTTTAATAAACTTTATATGTAAATGGGGTAGAATTTTGCCTAGTTTATCATGGTGGCCTTACTTTGCATGTTTAACAACCCTAAAATTGTGTTTAGGGCAGAACAGGACCTAATCTAAAATATGCATATGGGAGTTTCCGGAATTGTTGTTCGTTGCTTCCGGCCTC
>NW_021195443.1:0-966 GCF_002162155.2 Triticum dicoccoides
GAGGATGAAGCAACTTGGGAAAGGGAGGATCGTCTTCGACTCGAGTACCCCGCCTTCTTCCCGGAGGAACCCAAATCTCGGGACGAGATTCTTTTGAGTGGGGGTGAGTTGTCACAACCTAGCTAGTCATGCATTAGAGTGTTGCATCATGTTTACTCTTTCATCAAAAACTTGAAATGGGGATGACAGAACCCCCAGTCCCCTCTGAAACCAACTAGGGTTACTAAAATAATTTTTCAATGAACCTGAAATGCCCTTCTAAAATGCCCATCATTTTTGTCTTGGTTCAGAACCTCTGCCAAAAATGGTGCACATTTTCCTAGGCCATCCTAGGGTTTTTGAATTAAATCATAAATATTTGAATTTGGGCATTTAAAATAATATAAAATATTTAAATGCTCAAATATCTCCAAACTAAAATGTTTCATGTTGGAAATAATCCAACTATGGGCCAGGAATAGTTTGGTGATTTTTGAACTTGCCTAGGTATTTTATTTAATTCAACAAAGTTGCAGATATATTAAATAAAACAGAAACAGAAATAAAAAGGGGAAAACTTACCTGGGCTCCTCCACTATGCGGCCCAGCCAGCTAGCCGGCCCAGCCAGCAGCCGGCCCAGCCCACCACTGCAGCTCTCCGTCGTCTTCCTCCCCTCGCCCCGAAGCTGCTGCGTGCTCGCGCGCGCACGGCCGCGCGGCCACCTCCTGCTTGCCGACGAGCTCCTGGCCGCGTGGACGACTCCCGCAGGCCATCCCGATCCCCCCCTGCTCTCTCTCACTCTCCCCCCGGCTCTCCCCTCCTCTCCCTCGCTCTCTCTCTCACACGGCCGAACACCACCGTCGCCGCCGTTCGCCATAGCAGCCATCTCCGACCACCCCTCGCTCCCCCGACTAGCTCAGGAGCTCCGCCTCGACTCCCTCTTCCTCCCCACCACTCCACAGCTTCCCGGAAGCCCTGCATCGCCG
>NW_021195444.1:0-912 GCF_002162155.2 Triticum dicoccoides
CGTGGACTAAGCTGCATCTGCCGCACCCCCTCCTTTCTCCTTAATCCAACACACAAGGACTACATGCAGCAGCAGCAGCCGGTCATATCACAAGATGCCGGGAGATGATCCACACCCTGTCGTCGATGCTCTGGACATACACGTGCCTGCTGCGTAGCTCTCCTCCGCAAGGTCAGGCTTGTCTCTGTAAGAGCACACCCTTTCCCGATCTAATCTTATTCAGAAAATCTTTGCATGGCGTACTCAAACTGACTATAGTGTTTTGTCACCCTTGGTAATGCGGATGGTTGCACCAGACATGGAACCGGAGATGAAACCGCCGGCCAAGCGACACCACTAAAACTCAGGATGAGATATGGAGGTATGTCCATTCGACCATAACGGGCTAGCCGGCATGTGTTTTATTCACAAATTCATTATAGCGAGTATGTTTATTCACGGGAGACCCCCCTTTGAAACCGAATTTTTGCTAATTAAAAGAGAGATACTATACAAGAGAATTGTGCACTGTTAGAACAACTTACAACATGTAACAGTACTATAATTGTGGTTTTAGAGTTACAGAAATGAATTATACTCCACTTACGAATACCTCCAAAGACAACTAAGTTTATTGGGAATAGAAATGTTTGACAAGATAATTGCCAGAATGTTCAAGGTCTGAACAAGTGTGCAAATGGGAAGATTTTAATTTGGCAACTTGATTTTGTTTTGGCTTAGCTATGGGATCCTGGCCCTTATGTTATGTACCTGCTATAGCAAGTGATATGTTTCTGGTTGGAGGCCTAAGGCCAATGTAGTTTTGATTAATACCAGATCTATCTAAACAACCGTTTCATTTGGTTCACACAACATTACTTTTGAGTGAAAAAAAATCATGTGGTTTTATTTATTAGAAATGAATTAGCAGTG
>NW_021195445.1:0-1101 GCF_002162155.2 Triticum dicoccoides
CGGCAACCTCCTTGCCGTCCTTCTTGAAGTTCTTCTTACCCTTGCCCTTCTTGAACTTAGTGGTCTTATTGACCATCAACACTTGATGTTCTTTCTTGATTTCAACCTCTGCTGACTTCAGCATCGAGAACACTTCAGGAATGGTCTTTTCCATCCCCTGCATGTTGTAGTTCATCACAAAGCTCTTGTAGCTTGGTGGGAGCGACTGGAGGATTCTGTCAATGACCGCCTCATCTGGGAGGTTAATGTTCAGCTGGGTCATACGGTTGTGCAACCCAGACATCTTCAGGATGTGCTCACTGACAGAACTGTTTTCCTCCATCTTACAACTGTAGAACTTGTCGGAGACATCATATCTCTCGACCCGGGCATGAGCTTGGAAAACTAGTTTCAGCTCTTCGAACATCTCATATGCTCCGTGATGCTCAAAACGCTTTTGGAGCCCCGGTTCTAAGCTGTAAAGCATGCCGCACTGAACGAGGGAGTAATCATCAGCGCGAGTTTTCCAAGCATTCATAATGTCTTGGTTCTCTGGGACGGGAGCGTCACCTAGCGGTCCTTCTAGGACATATTGTTTCCTGGCAGCTATGAGGATGATCCTCAGGTTCCGGACCCAGTCTGTATAGTTGTTGCCATCATCTTTCAGCTTGGTTTTCTCTAGGAACGCGTTGAAGTTCATGTTGACATGAGCGTTGGCCATTTGATCTACAAGACATATTTGCAAAGGTTTTAGACTAAGTTCATGATAATTAAGTTCTAATCAAATTATGAACTCCCACTCAGATTAGACATCCCTTTAGTCATCTAAGTGTTACACGATCCGAGTCGACTAGGCCGTGTCCGATCATCACGTGAGACGGACTAGTCATCGTCGGTGAACATTCTCATGTTGATCGTATCTTCCATACGACTCGTGTTCGACCTTTCGGTCTCCGTGTTCCGAGGCCATGTCTGCACATGCTAGGCTCGTCAAGTTAACCCTAAGTGTTTTCGCTGTGTAAAACTGTCTTACACCCGTTGTATGTGAACGTAAGAATCCATCACACCCGATCATCACGTGGTGCTTAGAAGCGACGAACTGTAGCAATGGTGCACAGTTAG
>NW_021195446.1:0-1605 GCF_002162155.2 Triticum dicoccoides
CCGCTCGCAACTACCCTCTCCCCTTCGCGCAAAAAAAAAAACATGACCTGCGCTGATCACGCGGCCCATTGCAACGTCGCCCCGCCCCGCCGATCGCCGCCCTTACCCGCCGATCGCCGCCCTTACCCGCCGATAGCCGCCTTTCCCCGCCGATCTAGACGTGATCACGCTGCCAATTCCAACGTCTTCCCGTTCGGCTGATCGCCGCCTTCTCCCCGTCTTTACCCGGGATCTGGCCGGCGCGGACAGATCTTGGAGTCGCCCGCCGTACGTGATGTCGCCTCCGTGCAGGTCGTCACGGTGACGTGGCCTACGTGGACACCGTCGCCGCCCGCAACTCGGTGATCAACCTCTCCGGGAACGTCCTCGCCGTCCGCAGCCACGCAGGCCAGCCGAAGTGCACGTGCATGCCATGTAAGCCGTCTAGTTCGTCAAAAGATTGAATCTGTAAATAATTATGTGCAATCACTTGTTAGATAAGAATTTCTCATCTGTATGATCGTAGTACATTTAATTTGATTTAAAATTGATAGATCAATTTTTTATTATAATATTGCAGTGTTGGTTGAGAGATCATTTAATGGATAAAGAAACTGGATTTACGGATCTGTTTTTGGACACGAGTTGGGATGGTAGCGATAGTGTTGATCGTACGAATGGTAATGATAGTAAAGATGATGATGATGGCAGCGACAATGAATCCTGGTCGTCGTACGATAATTTACCTGAAGAGGATTTTGAAAAGAAGGAGGAGGGTGCTTGTAGTGAAAACGTAAGTGTCATGTACATTCTTTTCGTCGGATGAAGAACCATATGGTACTTACACGTGCATATGATTTTTTTATGTGCAGGAGGATATTGACGTTCAGAACGAGGAAAATCATGGTGTTGAATCTTTCGGGGATAACATAAACCAGGTTCGGTCCAAAATTTAAGATGTCATTGAATAATAAAAAAATGGTTATGACAACTTACACTTGCTTATGTGGAATAATTTAGGCTAACTTTGATGATTGGAGTGGTGAAGATGGATATGAGCATGAGGATGGAGCTAATATGGACATTGAGGAAGCTGAAATCCAGCAACGTGCGCTGGAGACACAGTTGAAGGTTATGTGTATGACATTTGCATCACAATGGGAGGCTCACATGTTCTATAATAACTACGCCAAAGACCGTGGATTCAGTATCAGAAAAGATAAGGTGAAACGAGGAAAAGGACTTTCAACCACTGTTCGGTATAGGAGATACGTTTGCTCGAGGGCAGGAAAACGTCTCAGTAAATTTTTAAACCCGGAGGGCCGTACACGCAGGCTAAGACCAGAGACTCGTTGCGAGTGTGGCGCACATTTAGTCGTGAAGTTGGACAAAGGACGTGGAGTTTGGTTCGTGGCAGCTTTTATGGATGATCACAACCATTTGTTGGCTAGACCAGATGAGGTGGTATTTCTGCGGTCACATCGAGTGATGGGAGATCACCAAATAGCTGAGATCTTGGCGATGGAAGGAGCTGGGATCAGAAAGCATATCATCGTTGAGAACTTCATTAGCAGGTATGGCTCGTATGATAAGTGTGGGTTTCTGAGAGGAGACGTGTACAATCTA
>NW_021195447.1:0-1712 GCF_002162155.2 Triticum dicoccoides
CTTTATTTAGTTTGATCCTTTTAGTAGTATCTTGATCTAGTAGATTGAAGTTTCGATATCAAGTAGTTTTGAGTTTTGCATTGTGATCTCTTTTTGTAATCGAGTCCGTGAGCTATCTGTAATAAAGTTTAGTGTTGAGTCAAGGGCTTTGCTATGCTGCTATGATCTTGAGAAAGTAGAAAGAAGAATAAAAGAGTTCATATTGATCTTATTGATAGTGATAACTTCACACATAGAAAGTATGAGGCATAAAAATTGTTGAGAGTTGATGAACGTAGTTTTGGTCATCGTTGCAATTAATAGGAAGTGATAAGGAAAGAGGGGTTCACATATAAATATATTATCTTGGACACCTTTTATAATTGGGAGCACTCATTAAGTATGACATGCTAAAAGAGTTGACGTTGGACAAGGAAGACAACGTAATGGTTTATGTCTTCCGACATCTCAGTTAAAGTATATTGTCATTGACCTTCCAAACATGTTGAGCTTGCCTTTCCCCCTCATGCTAGCCAAATTCCTTGTACCAAGTAGAGATACTACTTGTGCTTCCAATATCCTTAAACCCAGTTTTGCCATGAGAGTCCACCATACCTACCTATGGATTGAGTAAGATCCTTCAAGTAAGTTGTCATGTTGCAAGCAATAAAAATTGCTATCTAAATATGTATGACTTATTAGTGCAGAGAAATTAAGCTTTGTACGAACTTGTTGTGGAAGTGATAAAAGCGACGGACTGC
The DNA here is from genome assembly GCF_002162155.2 of Triticum dicoccoides. Taxonomy (NCBI): domain Eukaryota; kingdom Viridiplantae; phylum Streptophyta; class Magnoliopsida; order Poales; family Poaceae; genus Triticum; species Triticum dicoccoides. The sequence continues at coordinate 741 of NW_021195447.1, forward strand.
ATAATAAAGGTCCACATACAAGGGGCAATATAAAGTGACGTTCTTTTGCATTAAGATCTTATACATCAACCCTAAACGCACATGACAACCTCTGCTTCCCTCTGCGAAGGGCCTATCTTTTACTTTATGTTTTTACTCTATGCTTGAGTCAAGGTGATCCTCACCTTTCCCTTTTTCATTTTATCCTTTGGCAAGCTCCTCGTGTTTGAAAGATCATGATATACATATATCCAATTGGATGTAATTTAGCATGGGCTATTATTGTTGACATCACCTAAAGGTGAATACGTTGGGAGGCAACACAATAAGCCCCTATCTTTCTCAGTGTCCGGCTGAAACTCCATAACCACAAATATTGCATGAGTGTTAGCAATTATAGAAGACTACAAGATAGTTGAGTATGTGAGCTTGCTGAAAAGCTCTATTGTTGACTCTTTCTGATGTTACGATAAATTGCAATTGCTTCAATGACTGAGATTATAGTTTGTTAGTTCCCAATGAAGTTTTTGAACCATACTGGACATTGTGAATTGGTTGTCACCTGAGCATAGGAAATCATATGACAAAATCAATATATGTTGTTGTTATTAGAATGATCATGATGCCCTCATGTCCGTATTTTATTATTATCGACACCTCTATCTCTAAACATGTGGACATATTTTTCGATTTCGGCTTCCGCTTAAGGACAGGCGAGGTCTAAGCTTGGGGGAGTTGATACGTCCATTTTGCATCATGCTTTTATATCAATATTTATTGCATTATGGGCTGTTATTACACTTTATATCTCAATACTTATGGCTATTCTCTCTTATTTTACAAGGTTTACCATGAAGAGGGGGAATGCCGACAGCTAGAATTCTGGCTGGAAAAGGAGCAAACGTTGGAAACCTATTCTGCACAGCTCCAAAAGTCCTGAAACTCCACGAAACAACTTGTTGGATTTAATAAGAATTTTTGAGCGAAATAAAT
>NW_021195448.1:0-552 GCF_002162155.2 Triticum dicoccoides
TCGGTCATCAAAAATCATAGTTTTGGCCGATGCTGGCCCGTTTCATGGACTATTACTCACTGTTTTGGGGTCCCATAGTGATTTCCATGATTGACGAACCCCAAGGTGCGCTTACGTGTCGGTAATCAACACTTGCAGTTCTGGCCGATTCTGGCCCGTTTCGTGGACTATTACTTACTGTTTTGGGGTCACGGAGTGGTTTCCATGATTGACGAACCCCAAGGTTCGCTTATGTGTCGGTCATCAACACTCGTAGTTTCGCCCGATTCTGGCCTGTTTCGTAGACTATTACTCACTGTCTTGGGGTCCCGGAGTGAGTCCCATGATTGACAAACCCCAAGGTGCGCTTACGTGTCGGTAATCAACACTCGCAGTTTTGGCCGATGCTGGCCCGTTTCGTGGACTATTACTCACTGTTTTGGGGTCCCGGAGTGATTTCCACGATTGACAAACCCCAGAGTGATTCTGGCCCGTTTGGTGGACTATTACTCACTATTTTGGGGTCCCGGAGTGAGTCCCATGATTGACGAACCCCAAGGTGCGCTTACGTGT
>NW_021195449.1:0-4429 GCF_002162155.2 Triticum dicoccoides
TCCTCTCTTCCTCCCTTCCTCACCCCCTCTATCCCCTGCAGTTCCTCCATGGGCACCCGAAGACTGGAGCTCGCCGCCTTGGGTTGTTCTTCGCCGGATCCATCCAGCCTCGCGCCGATTTGCTCCGTTCCCGGCGGGCTCCGCCCTTCTTGCCGTTGTCCGCGTCAAGTCCTGCCGGCGCCATGCCCAACCTCTGCGTCGGCTTCGTCCTAGAGACGAACGAACTTGTCTCGCTGCCGTTGACCGGGCCGGTTCGCCTCCAACCCATCCTGGACCACCAAGACCCGGTTGAACCGGCCGGTTTTCCCGAGAACCAGCCCGGTCCAACCTCGCCCCTCGACCGCACGCGCAGGGACCGGCCTCGCCTGCCCAGATCCGCGCCTGGGCCACTTCTTGCACAAGGCCCAGCGCCACCCAGCGATCCAGCCGGCCACTGCTCCATCCAGCTGGGCCGAGGCCCATGGTGAGGACGCGTCCAGCCCCTCCTCTGTTCCTATTGGGCCAGCCAGTTTCGGCCCGTATATGTTTTTTCATGGTTCTGTGATTTGTCCAATTATCCAGAGAACTGCAGTTTTACAGAAAAACCATTGCAGTTCATGCATATCCTAACTAATTAACCGTGCATCGGATTAAAACAATTTATATATGAAACTTGCTTAGAATTTTGTCTAGTTTCATAATATGTCATTTCCATCCATGTTTAAAATGCTTAAAATGATGTTTGTTTAAATTTGTCCAATTATCCATCCATTTTTCTCATCTACGCTGTGTGTCTATATATAGCAGCACAGTTTTAGTTGCTCCGTAGGTTATCAGTAGAACTCAACTAGCCAATTAACAAGTGAACTCTATGCATTTGCTGAATCCATATTTAGAAAGTTCACTTACCCTGCTACTATAACAAACTGCTGGTGGTGGCTCTTTCACAGGCAGTACATGCATCATCAGTCCTATATAGCTGCTGCTCATGTACTCATTTTGTTCTAGGAAAGTGGGAGGGCAGGGGCCCTTGATTTTCTTGCATAATTTGAGCAAATTTGATTTTTATTCTCTGAAGTTGATTCTCATGTGTGGTCATACCAACAACACATGCTTAAGACATCAGTGGCTGGACTGTAGATGTTTGAACCAGGAAACAAATTGTGGGGAAATGGTCCATTTATCCTTTATTGCTTTGTGTTTTATCTTCTAGAATTAGTGTACTTTACTTATATGTTTATATGTTGAATGACAGAAGCTCAAGGTGAAGAAGGCCATCGAGAAGGGCAACGCCGACGGCGCCCAGATCTATGCGGAGAACGCCATCCGCAAGCGCACCGAGCACATGAACTACCTCTGCCTCGCCTCCCGCCTCGCCCCATATGCCCATGAGTGATATATACTACTTGCCTACTGCTGTATCATATTGCTTACTTTTTTACATCAGATCAACTATGAAGAGAATTGGTGGTGGTTAGGGTGTTCTAGTGCTTATCTAATCTTCTTTCAAGCCTTTCGAGATAGAGTTCTTTAGCTGACAAGTTTAGCAAATGCTGTAGTGCTTATGTTTTAGTTTTACACCTGCGTAAAAATGAATGGCTGCTACTGTTTCTAATTTTAGGTTGGAATGAGATGCAAGTTTGCATGCTTGTGCTTCTGTCACTACAATCTATACTACTGCTATTGTCATATCCTGGTTGTTTTGTTGCTACCAATATTTTTCCCATGTTTTGTTTCCTTGCATGCTTACTACTACAATCTATACTACTACCATTGTGCAAGATGTTCACATGTTAATTTTTGTTGACTAAAATCTCTTATGCCGTTGACTTAGCTTGACCCAGAACAGCAGCATCCTTGATGCGTACTAACCTTCACCTCGTTCTTTCTCTCGCAGACTCGAAGGTGGCCGTATGCAAGGCACCAAGGTGCATGGTGCTCGCAAGCGATGAATGGAGGCTGTTTGACATCGGCTACGCAAACCACCATTGTGAGCTCCTCCCTTTGCTATCCTACAACCATGCTCTGTTTCATTGGTTAGTTAAGATTTTGATGCTTTTCGCGCCGTGGTTGAGTCCTTGCCGACTGTTGTGTCGACGATCAAGTGCTGGTGTTCGTGCCGTGGTTGAGTCCTTGCCGACTGTTGTGTCGATGATCAAGTGCTGGTGCCTCATCTGGCTATTTTATTTGCTGCTAGTAATTAGTAGTATTAGAGTGTCTCTCCTTAGGGGTTGTTTTAAACAACAAATGATCTACTGTATCAATTTTTTGCTGTTCAAAGATTGCAATCCTAGTTCATTTTCAAAGATCGAAATGTTGTTGACCCTGTTCTTCTATGCTTAAATGGTAAAAATGTCGCATTTTGCTTGTTCTAACCACAAGACGCATGAGGCGTCCGTGCCGATGCATTTAGGCCGCAAATTTGGGTTGCAAATGCGTCGGCGCGAACGCTTTTTGGGTTTGGGTCTGCGCGTTGGGCCTCTACATTTGTCCGCACTGACCCAAACGGATGCATGCGGACGTTTTGGGTCAGCCCGTTGGAGTTGCTCTTAGTCAGTCCAAACTGTGCATCATCATGCAAATAATATAAGAATTATGTCTCAAAAATAATAATATAAGAATTGATTAAACTTTGCGTCAAGAAACTAATATAAGAATTGCAACTCAATTTAGGGCCTGTTCGGAATAGAGTCTTGTAAAACAGAGGAAAGCAAAAAAGTAGAGGAATGTGATTAGCAGCTAGTGGCAAAACAAAGGAATAAAAACAATGGAAAGAAATCGGTTATGCATGGAAACTTTTTCAGTGAGAGATATCAGTAGAATATTTTATTTGGCTCAAGGCCCCACACAACACACAAACTTCATTGTTTATGTACTGGAATCGTCTTGCACCTGTACAGAACTACTGCCAACGCAGCAGCATGCCTCGGGCATCCGCCCGAACAAGAGGTTTGCCTCGATTTTTCTGTTCCCATGAAAAGTAAAGGAATGCAAGCTTTTCCAGAGAAACTCGTGAAGCTATTCCTCTGAGTCGAACGGCTTGGTAGTAATTTTTCCCAAAGGAACGTACACATGTACGGTTCCTCCAAAATTTTTAGGAAGCGAACGGGCCCTTAGCTCGCTGGCGCATCAGAGCTGCATGTGCGGGAGGTCTTTTTAGTTTGATTCGCCACAGCAATCTGTTATATTGTTTTGTTTATTCATTATCTGTTACATTGACAAGAGGGCCCGGTTCCAACCTGACGCCCTGTTATAACAGCAGGAGACGGTGCACAGGTAGAATTGACGGAATTGTATGAAAATGTTCTGTTAGACAAGTTTAAGGATCACTTTTATGGGGTTTTTTAGTTCTTGTATGAATATGTTCCCACCAGGACAAGTTTATGTACTAAAAATGATATTAACTCTTTTTCTTAATAACTTGTAGATGCGGGCCTTCGTTCATGTTTTGTCGTGAGGTCCAGGATGAACAAGTTGGGATAAGCATTGGAGCTAGTTATACTGTGATAGTTGTGTTACCTGATGTGAACATTTTTTTTATTGTAAACTTGATGTGAACCATATTTTTCTGTAATAATGTGTTACCACGATGAACCATCCTTGCTGTGTTACCAGGATGAACAAGTTTGATTGTAATAATGTGCCAAGTTTGGCTCTTTCACGATTGTATTCGTGACACCATATTTTTCCTGATTAGTCGTGCTCTGTTTGAAGCATTTTGTTTTCTCTTTGTTCAGATTTAAATTTTGTTATTTATTTACTGGAAAATTGAGATCCGAAGAATATAACAGTGACAACTGGGATCCACTTGTTAGAACCTGACAACTGGGTCCCATCTCACTAGTGGGCTCATCTTTTGGAAAAACTAAAATAAAAAAGGCCATGGCCAAGAAAATAAAAAGGCCGAATTCTTGGGCCAGGCCCATGTAGCTAATAAAAGCACAGGAAAAAAATATATAGAAAGGCCGAATTGTTGGGCTTGGCCCATGTAGAAAATCGAATTGGACTGGGCTGATTCTTGTGCCACATCAGATTGCCATTCGGATGCCTACGTGGCCTGGAGAGGCTGCTAGTGACCAAAACAAAACAATAGGCATATTTTGGTCGTCCACGACCTTCTCACAGAGAAGGTCGTTAATTTCAGTTTACGACCGCCAGCTTTTGACCTTCTGTTTTTGATCAAAAAAAGATCGCAAATGAAAAACAATGACCTTTCAGTGACCAATAGTCAAGGTCACAAGTTGACATATTTCTTGTAGTGATCAAGAGGGTCCATGCGAGTGCCCCAATATCGAGCCACCTAATGTGGCGAGAGGGCAGGGAGAGTTCTGGAGTTCGGCGAAGAGGTCAGGGAAGTTGGTGTGGCACCAATCACCGCCCACCACTTCTCTTAAGCAGCTCCAAACGAATGGAGCGGACATGCAGGAGAAGAAGATGTGATTAGAATCTT
>NW_021195450.1:0-973 GCF_002162155.2 Triticum dicoccoides
AAACGGATTCGCAGCTAAGTCACCCACTGAGGGGGAATTTTATTGGACAAAAATAAAAAGTGACAGAAATTATGGAGGAACTATGACACTATTATTTTGAGGTCCATGAACTACAGAAGTACTTTATTGCAACTCATCCGAGTGATAAAACTTAAGTGTAAAATGGGCGGAGTAGTTCCGCGTTCCAAGCTCGGGGCTCGTCGATATTATGCTCGACGTTGTAAAGACGGTACGCCCCGTTGTGGAGAACCTTGGTGACGATGAAGGGGCCTTCCCAAGAAGGAGCAAGCTTGTGTGGTTTGTGCTGATCCACTCGGAGAACTAAATCCCCTTCCTGGAAGGCTCGACCTCTCACATTTCTGGCGTGGAAACGACGCAAATCTTGTTGGTAGATGGTCGAGCGGATCAGAGCCATCTCCCTTTCTTCTTCTAAAAGGTCGACTGTGTCCTGCCGCGCCTGTTCAGCCTCTGCTTCGTTGTAGATTTCAACTCGAGGAGCATTGTGGAGGAGATCACTCGGCAAGACTGCTTCAGCTCCATAGACCAAGAAGAATGGAGTTCTTCCGGTCGACCGATTAGGTGTGGTCCGCAGCCCCCAAAGCACTGAGGGAAGTTCGTCTACCCAGGCTCCAGCCGCGTGTTTGAGATCACGCATCAGTCGAGGCTTCAATCCCTTAAGAATCAGTCCATTAGCTCGCTCTGCTTGTCCATTCGACTGCGGATGGGCGACTGAAGCGTAGTCGACCCGTGTGCCTTGGGAGTTGCAGAAATCTCTGAATTCCTCTGAGTCAAAGTTCGACCCATTATCCGTAATGATGCTGTGCGGGACTCCATATCTGAATATTAGTTCCCTGATGAAGCTAACAGCAGTACCGGTGTCAAGGCTCTTGATTGGTTTAGCCTCGATCCACTTGGTGAACTTGTCGACTGCCACCAGTACATGCGTGAAGCCACTTCGTCCTGTTCTCAAAGG
>NW_021195451.1:0-985 GCF_002162155.2 Triticum dicoccoides
TATGGTGGAACCCAACGCGTACGCATAGCAGTTTTCAAAGCAGCCCAAGTAGTTGGAATAGGATACAATCTACAATGTTCAGACCACCATACACATGCAAAACTAGTGAAAGCACAAACAGCAGCAGCAACTCGTCTCTCCTCAGGATATTGTAAACATGTAAATCGTTGTTCAGTTTCTAACTCCCAAGTAAGATATATATCAGGAACATATCTACCCTCAAATGGTGGAATATTCAATTTCAGTTTAGGAATATGGACATCATCTCGTACCTGAGGTGGTGGTGCAGGCCTACCATTACGAATATATACCTGAGGTCGACCTGCTGGTGGTGGTGCTGGTGGCTGCTCGTAGATCTGATTTTGATCAACCTCATCCTCATAATCGCCCGCATACTCATCATCCTCCTGGGTACGAGCAACAGCAGTAGCAGGAGCCACAGAAGTATGAACAGCAGCACCAACAGTTTGGCCAAATGCAAGAGGAACACGGCTCGCTCGGCGAAGGTCTATTTCGCGACGTGGAGGTAGACGTTGTTGTTGTTGTTGGAGAGGTGCGTTAGGTGCAGCGGGTGGTGGTGGTGGAAGACGCGCGAGCAATTCATTAAATCTATTATCGAGCTTTGTTTCAAACGTCTTCTCAAGGCCAGTGATCTTCTCCATGGCCTCTTCAAAATTGTTCAGCACATCTTGCACCTGTTCAGTCATCATTTGCTGAAACTTATCATGAAGCTCCTTGTTCGATAAATTCTCCCAGTCAATCTCGTCGGCTTGTGATCCTGGCATGGTTAGCAGCAATAGAAACACACAAGAATATGATCCTACAGACTACAAACAAGTGGTGGTGGTGGGTGTCACAAATCCGTCAAGCAAAACTCAAATTCTTACCAGTTCTTACCCAGCAACAGGCGGTGATCGGCAACCGTTGTAGTCAAAACTCTCAAAGCTTGGATAGAGCGATTACCAGGGAGAGTCAAACGCACGAC
>NW_021195452.1:0-1080 GCF_002162155.2 Triticum dicoccoides
TTTTGGGCCTAAACGGAGCGTGGCTACCCGACTCTTTTTTTTTTCCGAAACCTACTCCGGCAAGGAAACACGAATCGGAATCTAGATGGATCTCGAAAACAAACCTAATATGACAAGAACTCGGATTGGTGGTGGATATATGGTGGTAGATGGCAGCGGTGGTGGTATATGACAGCTGTGGTGGTATATGGATACGGATTCGAAGCGGTGGCGGATAAGCGGTGGTGGTAGATGGCAGGGGTGATGATGATGGTGCGGCGGCGGCGTGACAACTTATGACCAGAACTCGAAACTCTAAAAGACTAGACTCTAAGACCAGCAACTAGACACGACGATGCAACCGCAAATTCAACAAAGCAAAACCCTAAAAAGATTATGCAAAGGCTCAGATTGGTTCGGATATGATGAACTAACCCTAATTTTTTTGTGGCTTTTTCGCAGACTGTAGGTATGAAGAACAGACTCGATCTAAACTACGAAAAACTGTAAAATCTCACCGAGCAACCTGGAGCTCTGATACCACTTGATAGAGGCAAAGGTGTCCCGTCTTTCGATGAGATGATGGATATCGCTTTGGTGGAAGTCGACTTTGACGATCCGACTAGAACGTGCGAGGACGTCGCGCCTTAGCAATCGCTAAACCAACTCCGAGAGGTTATTGACCACGCCGGAGCATGATCAACCTGACCACGAGGGTCTGTTTCCTGCGAGCAAACGAAGAACAAGCAAGAAACTAAGATTGCAATCTGGATATTGCGAATATAAGATGAAAGCTTTATTGATCAAGGTGGGGTTCTGTGACGCCTTTGTCTGGTCGTTGAACACAAACGAAGTACGCGAAGTTGCAGCTATGGCGAACTTTTAATCTAAACAAAACCCAAAGTCTAAACGATGCCCTAAGGGCTGTATATATGGAGGAAGAGGGGGGGAATTTCGTGGCCCTTGGTGGAGGGGTCCGAAATCAACCCTATCTCTTGTTTCCCCACACATACGGACTCTAAAAATAGCCTATACTTATGTATTTCGAAATTACATGGGCCTGGCCCAATAATAAGGTGACGCAGCACCTAAAATAGCCTC
>NW_021195453.1:0-921 GCF_002162155.2 Triticum dicoccoides
TGGGCCAAAGGCCTAGCGGGTTTGGGCGCTATCGGGCGGGCGTTGGCGCCCGACTGGGCGAGTGCTCGCCCGCAGGGATTGCAGCGGGGCGAGGCCACCGGGGCTGCGGTGGGGCGCCGGCCAGGGCGGTGGCGTGGTGGCCGGCAGGGTGGCCGCGGGGCAGATGCGGGTCGGCGCGGCTGGGTGCGAACGGCGCGGCCAGCAGCGGCGCTTGGCGCGGGCGGGGGCGCACAGGCCGCCGCGTGAGGTGGGCTGCGGGGTGCGCGCAGGTGCGAGAGGAGAGGCCAGGGGCGAAGGGAGAGCAACGGCAGGGGATGGCCAAGGCGCGGCCACGGCGGGGCTCACGCGGTTGCGGGCGAGGGAGAGAGAGGAGTGGGGCGCGTGCTCACATCGAGGAGTAGGGACAGGGCATCGGGACTCGTGGGGGAGGACAGGGACGTCGTCGGCGTGGGAGCAGACCGGTGGGGGAGTCCGGCGAGGCGGCGCGTGCTCCGGTGAGGTGGTCCGGCGAGGAGGAGGATGGGGACGCGCGACGAGGTGGCGGTGATGACGGGCGGCGCCGGCGAGGCGACGGGTGGATGACGACCCGAGGCAGGGGCGCGGCGTCGAGGCTGCGGGGCGTTCCGGGCGTCGATGACCGGGCGGCGCCGTTGCGGTGGCACCGGCGTTGGGGCGCCGTGGGGCGTGGTCGACGCGACAGGGAGATGGGGACGGGGCGCCGTGCCCCAATCCAATCGGGCAGAGGAGGGGAAGGAGCGAGGGGAGCGGGGGTCTCGTCCCGATCCAGATTGGATCGAGGTGGGGGAGTTTTTTCCTCGATCCCGATTGGATCGGGAGGGGAGAGGGAGTGGCGTCGTGGGGGGGAGTGGGAGTGGTTGCCCTAGGGTTTCGGCCGACGGGGAGGATATGGGGAGTGGGGTG
>NW_021195454.1:0-1657 GCF_002162155.2 Triticum dicoccoides
CTCTCCGATATATAATTCCTAAGGACTCAAAACATTTTTCTAGACACAACTCGGCTGCTAAAAACGATCAAGCAATGGGGGCTCCTAAGGTCGGGGAAGGCTCTGATTACCAACTTGTAACGCCCTCGATGCGGCTATAGCTCCCACGTGTCGAGGCACGACTTAGAGGCATAACCGCATTGAAAGCAATGTCGCAAGTCAGGCAATCATTACAACATCCCATGTAATATATAATAAAAGGGGGAGATAACATAGTTGGCTTACACTCGCCACGTCACATCAGAGTACATAAATAACATCCATCAAACAAACACTCATGGCCCGACTACGGCGCCAAAATGGAAAAGAACCCAACATGCGACAAGGTACTGAATCGATAACCCCAACTAGGCACCACTACTGATCATCTGGTAAGGACACGTAGTATCGCTGAGAGTCCTCGTCGAACTCCCACTTGAGCTCGTACTCGTCAACTGGAGCGGAATCACCTGGACCTGCATCTGGAGTTGTAGTATCTGTGAGCCACAGGGACTCAGCAATCTCACACCCACGCGATCAAAACTATTTAAGCTCATGGAAATGGATAAGGCAAATATATGTGGAGCTGCAGCGAGCGACTAGCATATGTGGTGGCTAACTTATACGCAAAAGAGAGCGAGAAGAGAAGGCGAAGCACGAGCGAGAAGCTAAAAGAACATCCCGCGCAAGCATAACTCCAACACCGTGTCCACTTCCCGGACTCCGCCGAGAAGGGGCCATCACGGTAACACACACGGTTGATTCATTTTAATTAAGTTTAGTTCAAGTCATCTACAACCGGACATTAACAAATTCCCATATGCCCATAACCGCGGGCACGGCTTTCGAAAGATCAATCCCTGCAGGGGAGTCCCAACTTAGCCCATGACAAGCTCTCACGGTCAACGAAGGAATAGACCTCCACCCAAGTCACACCGATCAGACTCGGTATCTTGGTACAACAAGATGATTCGACAGGTTAAAACAAGTCCAGCAACACCGCCCGAATGTGCCGACAAATCCCGATAGGAGCTGCACATATCTCTTTCTCAGGGCACACTCAGATGAGACTAGCTACGAGTAAAACCAACCCTCAAGTTTCCCTGAGGTGGCCCCACAGGCAGCTCAGTTCGGACCAACACTCAGAGGGAGCACTGGCCCAAGGGGGGGGGCTAAAATACGATGACCCTCGGGCTCCGGAAACCCAAGGGAAAAAGAGGCTAGGTGGAAAATGGTAAAACCAATGTTGGGCATTGCTGGAAAAGCTTTAATCAAGGCGAACTATCAAGGGGTTCCCATTATAACCCAACCGCGTAAGGGACGCAACAATCCGGGAACATAACACCGATATGACGGAAACTAGGGCGGCAAGAGTGGAACAAAACACTAGGCGAGAGGCCGAGCCTTCCACCCTTTACCAAGTATATAGATGCATTAAGATAACATAGCAATATAATGATATCCCAACAAGTAAATAAATGTTCCAACAAGGAACGGCTCCAATCTTCACCTGCAACTAACAACGCTATAAGAAGGGCTGAGCAAAGCGGTAACATAGCCAATCAACGGTTTGCTAGGACAATGGTGGGTTAGGGGTTCAACATGGCAATTGGGAGGCTGACAAGCAAAAGGTAGGCAT
>NW_021195455.1:0-2344 GCF_002162155.2 Triticum dicoccoides
AATGTTGAGTGTGTATACAGAAAATGTTGATCATGTATATAGAAAATGTTGAACATGTATTTAAAAAATGTTGAGCAAGTATTTGACAACTGTTAAACAAGTATTTGAAAAAATGTCGAACAGGTATATAAGAATGTTGAACATGTGTTTGAAAAATATTGAACACGTATTTGAAAAATGTTGAACAAGTCTTTGAAACATGTTGATCATGTATATAAGAATATAGAATGAAGAACAAAAGAAAAAGATAAAAAATAAAAACCAAAAAAGTAAAACAAAGAATAAAGAAGAAGAAAAGGAAACCAACCAAAAATGGAGAAGAAAAAGGAAATAAAAAATGAAGAAACAATATGGAAAAATGAATGAAAAAGAATGAAAGAAAAACGGAGAAGAAGAAAGAAAAGAAACAAAGTAAAACAAAGGAAAAATGGAGAAGAAGAAAGAAAAGAAACAAAGGAAAAATTTCTAAAGAAAATTTCTCATGTAGCTTTAAGTACGACGCACCCCTAGTAATTTGCATGAAGCGACCGTGGGTGTAGTTGCTAGATCAGGATGTCATCCCGTAGGGACCAGGGTTCGACTCCCGTTTCTTGCATTTCCTAGTTCCTTTTTAGGAATATGCGCGCGTGAATAGGCCAAACAAATACAACTAGGTAGGGAAAAGCCGCTTGGGTCTCTTAAGGCGATAAATAATCGCCGAGGGCTGGCATGACACGTACCGGCTAATAATCGTCTCACAACGGACCATGCCGTGCCAGGCCAGCCCATTTGGCTAGCTCTGCCTTGTTGACCGCCCGAAACTCGGGACCTACTATATGCCGCTCTCTATGGCAAACAATTATCGTTTTGCACAGCGGTCTCCGAATAAGACAGCCCACGAAGAACTAGTGAGCTTTAGTGATGAGTTAGCCGCATCAGTCTTTCCGAACGAATCCACACCGCACATCCGAACTATTTACAGAATTTTGGATGCAATTCTGTTTTTAAAAAGGAGTGTTTTATGAAACACAAACACTTTTAAAATTTGTGAATTATTTTTTAAAAAACCGAAAAAAATCGAAAAGCAGAAACATTTTTCGGGATCATTATTTTTTTACTGAAAACGGGATTTTTTTGAAATTCCGTAAACAAAATTGGGCAAATGCGATTTTTTTAAACTCCGGAACAAAATTTGAAAACTAAAACATTTCTTTAAATTTTTTGAACATTTTATGAAACTCCAAAAAATGAAAACATGAACATTTTTTTATATTTCTGAACAATTATTTTAATGGGAACATTTTTTGAAATCCCCGAACATTTCATGAAAACTTGTGAAATCTTTTGCAGAAAATTCCGAATATTTATTGAGAAGAACATGATTTGTTGGATACGGGAATATTTTTTGAAAAACAGGAACATTTGTGGAATTCAAGTTTTTTTTTGAAAAACTACTTTTTAAAATTTTGGTCATTTTGTAGAAGCAAGAATTGTTTTTGATATTTCTGGACATTGTCTACAAAGTGAACTTGAAAATCGAAGATTGTTTTTAATAGCGAACACTTTTTGTAAAGTGCGAACAATTTTTGAATTTATGAGTAAAATTTGAAAACAAATCCTGCTTTGTATTTTGATAATTTTCTAAAAGAAGAATTTTTTGAAATTTCAAAAGTTATTTGAAAATAGAATAAACTTAGAAAATAAAATAAAAATAAAAATAAAAGAGACAGAAGAGAACGAAAAAAAACAGATTTTGGAAAACCTAAAAAAACAAAAACTAAATAGAAAAACCGGTAAAAGAAAGAAAAATTGGCTGAGGGAAACTTCTAGAATGTTCTCGAAATCGGATGAGGTTGCTAGTCATCTGTATAAGCAAACGGGCTGGCCCATCGCGTCGCTTCGGCAGCTCGCCTGTGCGAAAGATGAGCACTTTGACGCAACGTGCGTCAAATAGGATTTCACCCAAAACCCTCTTGCTGCTGTCGTTGACCACCCGATTCTAGCCAACTCCAGCGCCTCCCCGGCCTGTCGCTGAACATCATTTCCTGCATGGTGCCCCCATGCTCAATTCTCCATTCCTCGACGTAAACTACTAGTCGCCACACTCCACAGCCACAGTGTCTACTACCCAACCGCCTTTGGCAGCACCATTGACCCGCGCGTTGTCATCGTTGCACGCCTTCGCTTTTGGCCTCCGGCATGCCCGCCACCTGCACCACCCCATCTCTCCTCTTTCCCCTTGCTAACTCGCTCTCCGTACCGCACCGCCACCCCCAACTAGGCTTCTCTGACCAGATGTGCGTCAGTCTGCCGCCGCGCTACAAGGTGCAGGTGACCAGCCATGCGGGAGCTCTTTCTCCCGAGT
>NW_021195456.1:0-950 GCF_002162155.2 Triticum dicoccoides
TGTCGGAGACTTCATATCTCTCGACCCGGGCATGAGCTTGGAAAACCATTTTCAGCTCTTCGAACATCTCATATGCTCCATGTCTCTCAAAACGCTTTTGGAGCCCCGGCTCTAGGCTGTAAAGCATGCCGCACTGAACGAGGGAGTAGTCATCGAAACGTGCCTGCCAAGCGTTCATAACATCTTGTTCTGCAGGGAGAACGGGTGCGTCACCAAGCGGTGCTTGTAGGACATAATCTTTCTTGGCAGCTATGAGGATGATCCTCAGGTTCCGGACCCAGTCCGTATAGTTGCTGCCATCGTCTTTCAGCTTAGTTTTCTCTAGGAACGCGTTGAAGTTGAGGACTACGTTGGCCATTTGATCTACAAGACATATTGCAAAGATTTTAGACTAAGTTCATGATAATTAAGTTCAACTAATCAAATTATTAGTGAACTGCCACTTAGATTAGACATCCCTCTAGTCATCTAAGTATTACATGATCCGAGTTAAACTAGACCGTGCCCGATCATCACGTTAGACGGACTAGTCAACATCGGTGAACATCTTCATGTTGATCGTATCTTCTATACGACTCATGCTCGACCTTTCGGTCTTCTGTGTTCCGAGGCCATGTCTGTACATGCTAGGCTCGTCAAGTCAACCTAAGTGTTTGCATGTGTAAATCTGTCTTACACCCGTTGTATGTGAACGTCTGAATAAAACACCCGATCATCACGTGGTGTTTTGAAACAGCGAACTGTCGCAACGGTGCACAGTTAGGGGGAACACTTCTTGAATTTTATTGTGAGGGATCATCTTATTTACTACCGTCGTTCTAAGTAAACAAGATGCAAAACATGATAAACATCACATGCAATCAAATAATAAACGTGACATGATATGGCCATTTTCACATAGCTCCTTTGATCTCCATCTTGGGGCTCCGTGATCATCTTGTCACCGGCTT
>NW_021195457.1:0-1159 GCF_002162155.2 Triticum dicoccoides
TTTGTCGTGGTTTATCTCGATGATATACTCATCTACTCCAAGAACGAGGAAGAACATGCCGAACATCTAAGGCTAGTGTTGAAGAAACTTCGAGAGCATCGTCTTTATGCCAAATTCTCTAAATGTGAATTCTGGTTGTCGGAAGTGACCTATCTGGGTCATGTAATATCTGGTAAAGGTATTGCTGTTAACCCTGAGCGAGTTCAAGCCGTCCTTAATTGGACTCCACCTGAATCGGTCAAGCAAGTTCGGAGTTTTCTAGGCTTAGCGAGCTATTGCCGTCGCTTTGTCGAAAACTTCTCCAAAGTTGCTAAACCTCTAACCGAACTCCTCAAGAAAGATAAAAAGTTCGAATGGACTCCACAATGTGAGCACAGCTTTCAGGAACTGAAAAGACGCCTGACTTCTGCTCGCGTACTGGTACCGCCAGACTTCTCTAAGGACTTTGTTATCTACTGCGACGCCTCGCGACAAGGACTGGGTTGCATTCTCATGCAAGATCGACACGTAATTGCTTACGCTTCACGGCAATTGCACCCACATGAGGAGAATTATCCTACTCATGATCTAGAGCTTGCAGCTGTAGCCTATGCACTTAAAACCTGGCGACATTACCTCCTCGGTAATCGTTGCGAAATATTCACTGATCACCAAAGTCTGAAGTACATCTTCACCCAACCAGATTTGAATCTCAGGCAAAGACGTTGGGTCGAGCTGATCACAGATTTCGACTTAGGAATAACTTACACCCCAGGGAAAGCCAACGTCATGGCTGATGCGCTAAGTCGTAAATCTTATTGTAACAACCTAATGTTACAACAAAGTCAACCGCTTCTCCATGAGGAATTTCGAAAGCTTAACCTTTACATTGTCCCTCAAGGTTTCCTCTCCACTTTGGTGGCGAAACCTACCCTTACGGACCAGATCGTCAAGGCACAGAAGGTAGATCCGGGAATCTCCCGCATCAAGAGAAACATCCAGAAAGGAATTGCGAATTGTTTCTCCATTAATGATCAAGGGGTCGTATACTTCGGGAATCGACTAGTGGTTCCCAAAGTGCGAAACCTGAGGCGATTAATCCTTAAGGAGGCTCATGAATCTCCTCTCACCATTCATCCCGGTAGTACTAAGATGTATCAGGACCTACGCCAGAGGTTCT
>NW_021195458.1:0-1172 GCF_002162155.2 Triticum dicoccoides
TTATGAAGGGTAAATAGAAGTTGACAAATCACGTTGTGGCTTTAACGTAGGTAAGAAAACGTTCTTGCTAGAACCCTAATTCAGCCACGTAAAAACTTGCAACAACAATTAGAGGACGTCTAACTTGTTTTTGCAGCAAGTGGTTTGTGATATGATATGGCCAAAGTTGTGATGAATGATGAATGATCTATATGTGATGTATGAGATGTTCATGCTATTGTAATAGGATTCACGACTTGCATGTCGATGAGTATGACAACCGGCAGGAGCCATAGGAGTTGTCTTTATTCTTTTAATGACCTGCGTGTCATCGAGAAACGCCATGTAAATTACTTTACTTTATTGCTAAACGCGTTAGCCATAGTAGTAGAAGTAATAGTTGGCGAGCAACTTCATGGAGACACGATGATGGAGATCATGATGATGGAGATCATGGTGTCAAGCCGGTGACAAGATGATCACGGAGCCCCAAGATGGAGATCAAAGGAGCTATGTGGAAATGGCCATATCATGTCACGTTTATTATTTGATTGCATGTGATGTTTATCATGTTTTGCATCTTGTTTACTTAGAACGACGGTAGTAAATAAGATGATCCCTCACAATAAAATTCAAGAAGTGTTCCCCCTAACTGTGCACCGTTGCGACAGTTCGCTGTTTCAAAACACCACGTGATGATCGGGTGTTTTATTCAGACGTTCACATACAACGGGTGTAAGAAAGATTTACACATGCAAACACTTAGGTTGACTTGACGAGCCTAGCATGTACAGACATGGCCTCGGAACACAGAAGACCGAAAGGTCGAGCATGAGTCGTATAGAAGATACGATCAACATGAAGATGTTCACCGATGTTGACTAGTCCGTCTCACGTGATGATCGGACACGGTCTAGTTTAACTCGGATCATGTAATACTTAGATGACTAGAGGGATGTCTAATCTAAGTGGGAGTTCACTAATAATTTGATTAGTTGAACTTAATTATCATGAACTTAGTCTAAAATCTTTGCAATATGTCTTGTAGATCAAATGGCCAACGTAGTCCTCAACTTCAACGCGTTCCTAGAGAAAACTAAGCTGAAAGACGATGGCAGCAACTATACGGACTGGGTCCGGAACCTGAGGATCATCCTCATAGCTGCCAAGAAAGATTATGTCCTACAAGCACC
>NW_021195459.1:0-1347 GCF_002162155.2 Triticum dicoccoides
AAACTGACAGGATGGGCACGAAATTTTTTCGACCAAATTTTTTTTTTCGACTGCCCGGACCCAAAAACTGGAAACGGGTCAAAAAAAAACTTCCTATAATGGCACCTGTCTCAAAACACTCAGAAACACCTAAAAATAGGATAGCCAGAAATTTTTTCAAAAAATGTGTTTTCGAAAAATTTTGGGCCTAAACGGAGCGTGGCTACCCGACTTGGAAACACGAATCGGAATCTAGATTGATCCCGAAAACAAACCTAATAAGCAAGGAACTCGGATTGGTGGTGGATATATGGTGGTGGTATATGGCAGCGGTGGTAGTATATGGATATGGATCGGTGGTGGTATATGGACACGGATTGGTGGTGGTATATGGATACGGATTCGGAGCGGTGGTGGTAGATGGCAGGGGCGATGATGATGGTGCGGCGGCGGCGTGACAACTTATGACCAGAACTCGAAACTCTAAAAGACTAGACTCTAAGACCAGCAACTAGACACGACGATGCAACCGCAAATTCAACAAAGCAAAACCCTAAAAAGATTATGCAAGGCTCAGATTGGTTCGGATATGATGAACTAACCCTAAATTTTTTTTGTGGCTTTTTCGTGGACTATAGGTATGAAGAACAGACTCGATCTAAACTACGAAAATCTGTAAAATCTCACCGAGCAACCTGGAAATCTGATACCACTTGATAGAGGCAAAGGTGTCCCGTCTTTCGATGAGATGATGGATTTCGCTTTGGTGGAAGTCGACTTTGACGATCCGACTACGAACGTGCGAGGACGTCGCGCCTTAGCAATCGCTAAACCAACTCCGAGAGGTTATTGACCACGCCGGAGCACGATCAACCTGACCACGAGGGTCTGTTTCCTGCGAGCAAACGAAGAACAAGCAAGAAACTGAGATTGCAATCTGGATATTGCGAATATAAGATGAAAGCTTTATTGATGAAGGTGGGGTTCTGTGACGCCTTTGTCTGGTCGTTGAACACAAACGAAGTACGCGAAGTTGCAGCTATGGCGAACTTTTAATCTAAACAAAACCCAAAGTCTAAACGATGCCCTAAGGGCTGTATATATGGAGGAAGAGGGGGGAATTTCGTGGCCCTTGGTGGAGGGGTCCGAAATCAACCCTATCTCTTGTTTCCCCACACATACGGACTCTAAAAATAGCCTATACTTATGTATTTCGAAATTACATGGGCCTGGCCCAATAATAAGGTGACGCAGCACCTAAAATAGCCTCGGGACGAAATTTATGAAGTGGCATCTTGTATATTTCGTCCAAGGCTTCATGCACCCATTATGGTGGCTTCAAAGTCCTGAAATCATCACTTGTAACTC
>NW_021195460.1:0-1892 GCF_002162155.2 Triticum dicoccoides
CGGCAGGATCTGATAGATAGTCAGGCTTCTCAGCCTTTTTCATTTATAGATGTCTGTACCCAGACATGATAGCTTCCGCTTGTGCTTTGATTTGTATGCTCTGAATGTTGGGTCATGAGACTCATGTTTGTAATATCTCGCTCCTCGGAGCCTATTGAATAAATTACTTGAGTCGTAGAGTCATGTTGTGATGCCATGTTGTGTTTGCACATATCGAGCATATTGTGTGTATGTTATTGAAATGCTTGGTATGTGTGGGATCTGACTATCTAGTTGTTTATCTTTAGTAGCCTCTCTTATCGGGAAATGTCTCCTAGTGTTTCCACCGAGCCATGGTAGCTTGCTACTGCTCCGGAACACTTAGGCTGGCCGGCATGTGTCCTTCTTCGTTCCTGTGTTTGTCCCTTCGGGGAAATGTCACGCGATGAATACCGGAGTCCTGTTAGCCCACTACAGCCCGGTTCACCGGAGTCCTGCTAGCCCAGTGCTACAGCCTGGATTCACTCGCTGATGACCGACACGTTCGATGCTGGGTCATGGATGCCTGTCCCTGTAAGTCTGTGCCACTTTGGGTTTACGACTAGCCATGTCAGCCCCGGGCTCCTTATCATATGGATGCTAGCGACACTGTCATATACGTGTGCCAAAAGGCGCAAACGGTCCCGGGCAAAGGTAAGGCGACACCCGTGGGAATACCGTGCGTGAGGCCGCAAAGTGATATGAGGTGTTACATGCTAGATCGATGTGGCATTGAGTCGGGGTCCTGACAGCGTTGGTATCAGAGCTTGACTGCCTGTAGGATTACCAAGCCAAACTGGTCTAAGTTGAGTCTAGAAATTCTTTAGTTATATAAGGGAATTGATTGTGGGATGGAACGTAAGGCTCTTTTACTCCTTATACCTCATGGCCTTCTGATCTGAGTCATCATCCTCTCTCCTACGGGGATTAAGAACTAGGCTATCTCTTCTTTCTATCAGGATCACGTGTTACTAATCCGTAGACTTATAAGATTGTTGATTCAAGCCTCAGTTCAGTTCCTACTATCTTCCGTATGTTAATTGTTAATCTCAAAACCTTGATATTGTGCTTCTGAGTGGTTATGCCACCATTTTTGTGAATGTCTCAAATCTTTTCTGAGCATTTACAGCCGTTATGCTGTCCGAGTCATCCCAGGTTTCTAAGTAATCTGATGCATTTGCAAATCCTTTCTTCCCGTTTCAATGATCCCATGGGCCAGATTAACCACACTAGTCAGTGAGTTGAGGTACTCCGTTACCTTGACATATATGTTGGAGATATTATTATGACCCTAGGTGTCTTAGGGGATCATCTAGTAATTTAGCCATGATTTGTGTTCCCAGTGTGATGATTCTGGCCATCATTCTCGAAAGCCTCCCGTGATGCTACTTAGTAGTAGGTATTCTATTCCTGGGTTCTTGAACCCGAGATTCACTCTACTTACTTCATGTTGATAGTAATTGCTAGCGCCTTTAGGATATTAGTAACCTTTGCGATAGTCCTTGAAGTCCGTGGTATCTTCTTCTTCCAGATACCATGAACTACTTATGGCAGAAGTTCCTCGTTGAACTGAAATATCACAACAGTATTATTTTTGATGAGTTCTCCATTATATATTGTGGCTCTGCCAGTTCTACCTTTCCGCATGGGTTATCCGGAAGAAATATGTTGAACTTGGTTCGACATACTAATCTATGCATCCACAACTCAGAAAATTATATGTTCCTTTGAGTTGTTCTCTTTAGTTGCATTCTGACCTTCGTCTATCAATTGATAGTCAAGAGTATGCGTGTGTTCGTTTATCGATGCCTATTACTCTTGTGGTCCGTCAAGCCATTCTGTCCTGAATGACTTGGAGAAACAAACTCCAGTAC
>NW_021195461.1:0-1786 GCF_002162155.2 Triticum dicoccoides
GATTAATGAACACTGGGGTGCATTTATGTGTCGGTCATCAACACTCGCAGTTTTGGCGAATTCTGGCCCATTTCTTGGATTATTACTCACCATTTTGGGGTCCCGAAGCGATTTCCATAGTTATTGAACCCGAAGGTGCACTTATGTGTCGGTCATCAACACTGGCAGTTTTGGCTGATTCTGGCCCGTTTCATGTACTATTACTCACTGTTTTGGGGTTCCAGAGTGATTTCCACGATTAATGAACCCTGGGGTGCGTTTACGTGTCGGTCATCAACACTGGCAATTTTGGCCGATTCTTGCCCATTTCATGGACTATTACTCGCTGTTTTGGGGTCCCGGAGTGATTTCCACGATTAATGAACACTGGGGTTCGTTAATGTGTCGGTCATCCACACTCGCATTTTGGCGAATTCTGGCCCATTTCATGGATTATTACTCACCATTTTGGGGTCCCGAAGCGATTTCCATAGTTATTGAACCCGAAGGTGCACTTATGTGTCGGTCATCAACACTGGCAGTTTTGGCTGATTCTGGCCCGTTTCATGTACTATTACTCACTGTTTTGGGGTTCCAGAGTGATTTCCACGATTAATGAACCCTGGGTGCGTTTACGTGTCGGTCATCAACACTGGCAATGTTGGCCGATTCTTGCCCATTTCATGGACTATTACTCGCTGTTTTGGGGTCCCGGAGTGATTTCCACGATTAATGAACACTGGGGTTCGTTAATGTGTCGGTCATCAACACTCGCATTTTGGCGAATTCTGGCCCATTTCATGGATTATTACTCACCATTTTGGGGTCCCGAAGCGATTTCCATAGTTATTGAACCCGAAGGTGCACTTATGTGTCGGTCATCAACACTGGCAGTTTTGGCCGATTCTGGCCCGTTTCATGTACTATTACTCACTGTTTTGGGGTTCCGGAGTGATTTCCACGATTAATGAACCCTGGGGTGCGTTTACGTGTCGGTCATCAACCCTCGCAGTTTTGGCCGATTCTGGCCCGTTTGATGGATTATTACTCACCATTTTGGGGTCCCGAAGCGATTTCCATAGTTATTGAACCCGAAGGTGCACTTATGTGTCGGTCATCAACACTGGCAGTTTTGGCTGATTCTGGCCCGTTTCATGTACTATTACTCACTGTTATGGGGTTCCAGAGTGATTTCCACGATTGATGAACCCTGGGGTGCGTTTACGTGTCGGTCATCAACACTGGCAATTTTGGCCGATTCTTGCCCATTTCATGGACTATTACTCGCTGTTTTGGGGTCCCGGAGTGATTTCCACGATTAATGAACACTGGGGTTCGTTTACGTGTGGTCATCAACACTCGCATTTTGGCGAATTCTGGCCCATTTCATGGATTATTACTCACCATTTTGGGGTCCCGAAGCGATTTCCATAATTATTGAACCCGAAGGTGCACTTATGTGTCGGTCATCAACACTGGCAGTTTTGGCCGATTCTGGCCCGTTTGATGTACTATTACTCACTGTTTTGGGGTTCCGGAGTGATTTCCACGATTAATGAACCCTGGGGTGCGTTTACGTGTCGGTCATCAACCCTCGCAGTTTTGGCCGATTCTGGCCCGTTTGATGGACTATTACTCACCGTTTTGGGGTCCCGAAGCAATTTCCACAGTTATTGAACCCCAAGGTGCACTTACATGTCGGTCATCAACACTGGCAATTTTGGCCGATTCTGGCCCGTTTCATGGACTATTACTCACTGCTTTGGGGTCCCGGAGTGATTTCCACGATTAATGAACACTGGGGTGC
>NW_021195462.1:0-1181 GCF_002162155.2 Triticum dicoccoides
AAAATTCAAGGAATCCATCTGTACCATTTTCATGCATGTTAGAACAACTTATAGGTGCTGTTTAGCACAAATCAATTAAATGGCATTTGAATAATCACATATGGAGTTTGAATTTGAATCTTGTATTCAAACCAACTTCATTTAATCTGTTGCTAGTTGCATTAGCCCAAAACACATTCATTTTGCCATGTCATGATCATGCATCATATTGTGCATTGCATTGATTGTGTTCCCTTCTGTGTTGCCGGTATTTGTCCCCTCTCGATAGACGTGATACCGATGATGTGATCGTTGACACTGATGAAGACTCAATGCTATCTTCAGAAGTGCCAGGCAAGCAAAACCCCCTTGTTCATTCCGATAAAATCCCACTCTCTCGCTCCTGCTCTCTTTTACTGCATTAGGACAACATCGATTCATCTGTTACTTGCTGCGGTAGTTGAACCCCTTTATCCTCTGCATGACCTGTCATTCCACAGTAATTAGATGAAACCCACTAGCATGAGTAGGAGTTGTTTGAGCCCTGTTGTGCCTACTCATTCATGTTTGTTTGTCATGCCTGCTACTGCTTAGAGTTGAGTCAGGTCTGATTCATCCGGGATGAATCAGAGGTGTGTGAACATGTCCTACTGTGTGTGAGCTAAGTGTGTGAACACGATTTGGTAAAGGTAGCGGTGAGAGGCCATGTAGGAGTACATGGTGGGTTGTCTCATTGCAGCCGTCCTCAGGAACCGAGTTCTGTGTTTGTGATCCATGATTCAGCTACTACCACGCATTGGCCCCGAAACCAATGGACCCTCTCGGCTTCTTGATCACCCTTGTCCTCTGTCCAGGAGTTGCAAGTAGTTTCTGGTGTTTGTAGCTTACTGGAGGCCGTGGACAGCGCTGACCGTAGGGGTGGGCTGTGATGCGGTAGGTACGTGGCACGGTGTACCGGATGCCCGTTTGGTATCTCGGGAACCCTGTTCACATCGTTTGGGGCTGTGAGCGAAACTCCGGCCGGATCTCCTCATGGATGGAACCCGAATAGGCGATAAACCTGGACTAGAGACTTGAGTGTTTAGGCAGGCCGTGGCCGACACCCACGTTGGGCTTCCGCTTGAAGGTTGCCGAGTACATGTCGTGTAAACGGCGGTAAGTGGTGAGAGCGTGTGTGAAGAAGTATACCCCTGCAGGGTTAA
>NW_021195463.1:0-1187 GCF_002162155.2 Triticum dicoccoides
GTCATAAATACATTTTTTTCGAATTAATTAAATAAATAATTAAATTCCAAAATTGTTAAAATCTTTTAAAAATCATATCTTTTAATCCGTAACTCGGATTAAAATATTTTCAACATGAAAGTTGCTCAGAACGACGAGACGATTCCGGATACGCAGTCCGTTCGTCCGCCACACACCCCTAACCTATCGAACTCGCAACTCTTCCCCTCCGGTTCATCTGTCCGAAAACGCGAAACACCGGGAATACTTTCCCGGATGTTTCCCCCCTTCGTCGGTATCACCTACTACCGCGATTGGGCACACCTAGCATCGTTACTTGTCATGTCATGCATCGTTATGCATTTGTTTGCATTGTATTCATTGTTTCTTCCCCCTCTTCTCTCCGGTAGACTACGAGACCGACGCTGCTGCTGCCCAGTTCGACTACGGAGTTGACGACCCCTCTCTCTTGCCAGAGCAACCAGGCAAGCCCCCCCCTTGATCACCAGATATCGCCTATTCTACTCTATACTGCTTGCATTAGAGTAGTGTAGCATGTTACTACTTTCGTTAATCCTATTCTGATGCATAGCCTGACATTGTCGCTACATCTGTTGATACCTTACCTGCAATCCTATATGCTTAGTATAGGATGCTAGTTTATCATCATTGGCCCTACATTCTTGTCAGTCTGCCTTGCTATACTATCGGGCCGTGATCACTTGGGAGGTGATCACGGGCATATACTATATACTTTACACTGTTACATTACTGGTGATATTGTTTGGAGATGGGGGCTGAAGGGGCAGGTGGCTCCATCCAGGTAGAGGTGGGCCTGAGTTCCCGACGGCCCCCGACTGTTACTTTGTGGCGGAGCGACAGGGCAGGTTGAGACCACCTAGGAGACAGGTGGGCCTGGCCCTGTTCGGCGTTCGCGGATACTTAACACGCTTAACGAGATCTTGGTATTTGATCTGAGTCGGCTACGAGCCTATACGCACTAACCATCTACGTGGGAGTAGTTATGGGTATCCCGACGTCGTGGTATCAGCCGAAGCACTTCAGACATCAGCGACGGAGCGGCGCGCGCCGAATTGGACTGGAACGCCACTAGGCTAGGTCTGCTTTCGGCCGCCCTCGCAACGTGCAGGTGTGCTATGGGCGATGGGCCCAGACCCCTGTGCGCTTAGGTTTAGACCGGCGTGCTG
>NW_021195464.1:0-1704 GCF_002162155.2 Triticum dicoccoides
TAACATACCGGTGGTTCGTGACTTTCCAAATATCTTCTTGGAGGTGTTACCGGGTTGTCACCTGACCGCTATGTTGAGTTCGTGATCAAGTTGGTTTCTTGTGAACCACCTTCTCTCCAAGAATCGGTGTTAGATATCCCTGAGCTAGTTGGTTAAGCTAAACGACAACTTGGAGGGTTGGAAGATAAAAGCTTGCCTGACTTAGTTCGTTCCAAAGGGATATTCTTGTGTAGTGTGTGTTGAAGAAAGATGATATCTTCATCGATTGGTCCTTGTGATCAGTTGCTGGACCTATTGTCTTATCAATCCTTTGATTTGAGTGTGGGCTATCGTCAAATCAAATCAGTACCAACGATGCTCGTAATGTTGTCTTATTCGTGGTTGATCCCTCGAGCATACACCATTACATCTTTGGTCTGACCAATGCTATCACCGTGTTCACTTAACTATGGAATTCCGTTTAAAAGGAAACCTAGATGAATTGTTGTTGAGCCCATTGACAACATCCTTATCTCCTCCATGATTTTGTTGAACATTAAGTTAGTGTTGGAAACTTTTGAAAGCATTTGTTCATGCTAGCTCATGAAGCATATGTTTGGATGAAGGTAGTGACTTCCTTTAATTCATGTGCATCTGATGCAAGTTGCCGCCGTGGATTCGAGAAAGTCAATGTTGCTTTCTTTGGAATCATTCCAAATCAGTCATGCACACGTGCGAAGAATGCTGTGGTTTGAAGACTTGCAACCTTCAATCTATATGTATCCCTAGCACACCAAGCCACTGATTGATTTGTTCAAGGAGAAGGAGTTCCTTCATAAGAGCTAATCCGGACTTATGAAAGAACTTCGATATCCTCGCTGATGGTTCCCAACCAGAACTCGGTAGTGTTTTATTGTAAGACTACCATGTGGGCATGCTTGTCTGGGACAACGTGTTCACATGTTGTAGCGGAACCAGCTCATGTTTTGGAGCTTGCTATCGTAGTTCATTCCCCGAGAATCTCGCAACGTCATCTCGTCGATTCGTGTTGCAAACTTCCGTTTTTCTTCCTGGACTCGATGAGTCTGGAATATCCTGACACCAACCAGATCTGAATCTCAGGCAGATATGATGGTTGGAATATTTCCCAAGAATCATAATATTGGTCGCGCAATAACCGGTAAAGTGGATGTCGTGGCCAACACACCCAGCCGGGAGACCTAATATTGTAGTATCTTGATTTGAGGAAGTTGGCCACCTCCCCATAGGGATTTCGTAGGATTTACTCCCTAGTTGCCCTATGGATTTCTGTGTTCCGAAGTCCGACCTTTTACTTGATGTTCTAGATATCAAACCATATCTATGAATGGGTACACTAGCACATCAAGAAGAACATTAGAAGCGGAGTGCTAAATGTCTCTCGGTCGATCATCCAGATTTTATTTCCTTGGCCTCGCTAAGATGAAATCTGAGAAGTGTTATCTTCCTTTGCATCTGCATCATCCATCATCATTCATCGTGGTAGCAAGTTGTGTTGCCAGGATCCTTGACACGGATATTGGTAAAACCTTGATGAATGTGGAAATGCTCAAGTTCTTGAGAGCACGCACAAGCGCTACGTGTTATCATCGGCACTAGCTGGGTTTGCTCTCAGTCTCCTCGGCAAAGCTATGACCTTTTCAAACAGTGAATTCACTCTCTATTATTGGGTTCTTCCCCAGTTAC
>NW_021195465.1:0-936 GCF_002162155.2 Triticum dicoccoides
ATGATCGACCGAGAGACATTTAGCACTCCGCTTCTAATGTTCTCCTTGATGTGCTAGCGTAATCCACCCATAGATATGGTTTGATATCTAGAACATCAAGTAAAAAGGTCGGACTTCGGAACACAGAAATCCATAGGGGCAACTAGGGAGTAATCCTACGAAATCCCTATGGGGAGGTGGCCAACTTCCTCAAACAAGATACTATAATAATAGGTCTACCGGATGGGTGTGTTGGCCACGACATCCACCTTGCCGGTTATTGAGAGACCAATATTATAATTCTTGGGAAATGTTCCAACCATCACATCTGCCTGAGATTCAGATCTGGTTGGTGTCAGGATATCCCAGACTCATCAAGTCTAGAAAGAAAAATGAAAGTTTGCAACACAAATCGACGAGATAATGTTGCGGGATTCTCGGGAGATGAACTACGATAGCAAGCTCCAAAACATGAGCTGGTTCTGCTACAAACATTTGAACACGCTGTCCCAGACAGACATGACCACGTGGTAGTCTTATAATAAAACACTACCGAGTTCAGGTGGGGAACCATCATTAATGACATCGAAGTCTCCACGCGTGGAAGTCCAAAGAGTTCACCTTGGACAGACTCCTTTATCTTTGAACAACTCAATCAGTGGCTTGGTGTGCTCGGAACACATATGGAATGAAGGTTGCAAGTCTCCAGACCACAGAATACTTCGCACGTATGCATGACTGACTTGGGATGATTCCAGAGGAAGCAACATTGACTTTCTCGAGTCCACGGCGGCAACTTGCATCAAATGCACATGAACTAGAGGAAGTCACTCCTTTCATCAAACAAATACTTCATGAGTTAGCATGAAGAAATGCTTTCAAAAGTTTCCAACACTAGCTTAATGTTCAACAAAATCATGGAGGAGATAAGGATGTTGTCAATGGGCTCAACAACAA
>NW_021195466.1:0-957 GCF_002162155.2 Triticum dicoccoides
TACACCACTATGGATCCGCTCCCGTCTCCCTACGAGAACGCCATCCATAGCACTCACGCTTATCTTGCGTATTTTAGAGTATCCACTTTCACTTGTCTATGAACTGATATAAGCAATCCAGAAGTCCTTTTCCGCGGACACGGCTATTCGAATAGATTAGGTTAACCCTGCAGGGGTGTACTTCTTCATACACGCTCTCACCACTTACCGTCGTTTACACGACATGTACTCGGCAACCTTCAAGCGGAAGCCCAACGTGGGTGTCGGCCACGACCTACCTAATCACCTAAGTCTCTAGTCCAGGTTTATCGCCTATTCGGGTTCCATCCATGAGGAGATCCGGCCGGAGTTTCGCTCACAGCCCCAAACGATGTGAACAGGGTTCCCGAGACACCAAACGGGTGCCCGGTACACCGTGCCACGTGCCTACCGCATCACAGCCCACCCCTACGGTCAGCGCTGCGCACGGCCTCCAGCATACTACAAACACCAGAAACTACTTGCAACTCCTGGATAGAGGACAAGGGTGATTAAGAAGCCGAGAGGGTCCATTGGTTTCGGGCCCAATGCGTGGTAGTAGCTGAATCATGGATCACAAACACAGAACTCAGTTCCTGAGGACGGCTGCAATGAGACAACCCACCATGTACTCCTACATGGCCTCTCACCGCTACCTTTACCAAAACGTGTTCACACACTTAGCTCACACACAGTAGGACATGTTCACACGCCTCTGATTCATCCCCGATGAATCAGACCTGACTCAACTCTAAGCAGTAGCAGGCATGACAAACAAGCAAGAATGAGTAGGCACAACAGGGCTCAAACAACTCCTACTCATGCTAGTGGGTTTCATCTATTTACTGTGGAATGACAGGTCATGCAAAGGATAAAGGGGTTCAGCTACCGCAGCAAGTAACAGATGAATCGTTGTTGTCCTAATGCAGTAAAAGAGAG
>NW_021195467.1:0-1078 GCF_002162155.2 Triticum dicoccoides
TGGGTTATCGCTGGCACCCTGAGTACACCGTCTACGAGGAGTACCAGGACTTTAACCAGGAGCAGTACCGTGCCATCGTCCACCTCTACTCTCGGGAGTATGAGTCCACTACCGTGCTGCACACCGCTCATGGTGTTGGAGTGACCATCGAGATGGCAGTCCACGATGCGGCTCATGCTGCTCTGACACGTCTTCGTGGAGAGTATCAGGCATTGGACACTTCCCCTTTCAGGCACATTCCCATCGCATCTGACGTTGGTGCGGAGGGATACTACACTGCCGCCTACTCCACCGTCACCCGAGAGCCTTTCCACCATCAGCGCCTGGTTCTGCATGCTGATGGGCTGGACCGAGCTAACAGAGCTCTTCGCCACGAGTTGTACACCACTCGTCAGCACCTTTACAGGGCTCTGACGCGGTTGCACCCCTTTGTCTGGTCTGGACAGCTGCCGCGTTCTGCGATCTACCCAGCCAGGACCGTGATGCCCCACGGTGTCGGATGGCCAGAGGTGGGAGGCTACTCTCCCGCACTTGGTCCTCTTCTGCCACCTGAGCGTCGGGTTCTACACCAGAGTATCTGCGGCCCCCAGGCCACTGACGTGGAGGACTATCCGTTGCCTCACTACCAGCTGTCAGGTTACAGCTACCTTCACAGTACCTCCTGGGACTGATGTAGTCTTGCTCATTAGTTTTAGATGCACTCGCGAGCCTGCGTGCCGCCTATGATGACTTAGTCTATGTACGGAACTCTGTGTACTGAACTCTATGTCCGACCCCTTTTGTAAGTTATGCCGACTATCTATGTGGTATCTGTCGTGCTCCTTTCATTATGCATGTTTCATCATGAATGACTCTTGTCTATGCAAATTCTCAATACTGAACTACCCCTGTTATATATTAGCAGGATGGTTAGACCAGCTGGTCGTGGTCGTGGTGGCAACTTCCCACCACCGCCTGAGTACATGGCTGGTATGATCCAACAGCTTGAGATGAATCGCCAGTTCATGGAAAACATGATGGCTCAGTTTCCTCGCCCCAATATGAACCAGCATCCAAACACAACAACTCTGCAGGATTT
>NW_021195468.1:0-1086 GCF_002162155.2 Triticum dicoccoides
AGAAAACTCCG
The DNA here is from genome assembly GCF_002162155.2 of Triticum dicoccoides. Taxonomy (NCBI): domain Eukaryota; kingdom Viridiplantae; phylum Streptophyta; class Magnoliopsida; order Poales; family Poaceae; genus Triticum; species Triticum dicoccoides. The sequence continues at coordinate 12 of NW_021195468.1, forward strand.
AACTTGCTTGACCGATTCAGGTGGAGTCCAATTAAGGACGGCTTGAACTCGCTCAGGGTTAACAGCAATACCTTTACCAGATATTACATGACCCAGATAGGTCACTTCTGGCAACCAGAATTCACATTTAGAAAATTTGGCATAAAGGCGATGCTCTCGAAGTTTCTGCAACACTAGCCTTAGATGTTCGGCATGTTCTTCCTCGTTCTTGGAGTAGATGAGTATATCATCGAGGTAAACCACGACGAATTTATCCAAATACTCCATGAAGATTGAGTTCATTAACCGAGAAAAGGTGGCTGGAGCGTTGGTTAATCCGAAGGACATGACGGTGTACTCGTATTGGCCGTAACGAGTAACAAAGGCCGTTTTAGGAATGTCCCCGTTCCTGATTTTGATTTGGTGGTAGCCCAACCTCAAATCCATCTTGGAGAAGACTGAGGATCCAGCAAGCTGATCGTACAGGTCGTTCATCCTGGGAAGTGGATATTTGTTCTTAATTGTGACCAAATTGACAGGTCGGTAATCTACAACCATCCGGTCCGTACCATCCTTCTTCTTGACGAATAGGACGGGGCAAGCCCACGGAGATGAACTAGGTCGGATGAAACCCTTTTTCAAGGACTCATCGAGTTGTTTCTTAAGCTCGGCTAGTTCTAGTGGTGCCATCTTATAAGGTCTTCTGGCAATCGGAACGGTTCCTGGAATGAGGTCTATTACAAACTCAACATCCCTGTCAGGTGGAACACCTGGCAATTCCTCTGGAAAGACATCCGGGAAGTCACGGACTACCGGAACGTCCTCAAGGTCTGGCAAAGGGCTGGCGTTAAGAGAATATAATTGTCGCTTGGCTATTCGAGTCAAGACATTGACTATCTTCCCCGAAGGATGGGTGAGTTGAACAGTCCTAGAGAAGCAATCGATTTGGGCATGATGAGCCGACATCCAGTCCATACCCAGAATGATATTAATATCTGAAGATTTAAGGGCTATCAAAGACGCGAGGAAAACAAGTCTGTCGACTTGGATCTCATTTCCATAGCTTACCCTAGAGGTCTGCCATCTAGAACCAGGG
>NW_021195469.1:0-1073 GCF_002162155.2 Triticum dicoccoides
TTCTTATATTTTTTATTTTGTACTTTTATTTTTTTTCTTTGTTTTTGGTTGTTTATTTATTTGAGTTTCACTGGTTTTTTTAATTTCCTTTTGTTCTTTCTACCTTTTACACATGTTTTTAATTTCCTTTTGTTCTTTCTACCTTTTACACATGTTGTAAATATTTTGCAGTTATGATAAACATTTTTTATACACATTATACATTTTTGGTATACATATAAACTTCTTTTTATACACGTTCACATTTTATAAACATATGATATTTTAAATATGTATTTTGAATATTTTTATGAATATTTTTTAAAAATTTAAAATCCGAAATATTTTTTTGAATCATAATGTTTTTGAAAACAAATATGTGAATATTTCCTAAAGTTGTATAACCATTTTAAGTGCAATGCACATTTTGTTGAGTGGTACTAATTTATTTCAATTACATTAATCATGTTTCTTGCATTGTATGGACATTCTTAAAAAAAATGTCACGTAGATTTGTTTAAACATCTGAATATTTTTAAATGTCACAATATTTCTTGATGTTGTCAACATTTTTATTAAAGTTACGCTAAAAGCGAGATATAGAAGCACCCCGCAGCACTGTCCTCTCGTAGAGCCTCAGCACACCATGGGCCAGTAATCTATGTCGGCCAACCTGTCTAATGCATTAATCGGTCGCCGCGCTGGCCTCATGATCCTCCAACAAAAGAGTCGTTTGATTGGGTCGTTCCTCTTCATTATCATGTCACACACATATATGGAAATTATATATCTTATCTGTGCGACCAGATTTATCCATATGTTGTTGTATATAGGATGTTTTGTCATTTTATCAGAGATTATCAATCAATCAATAGAAGTCGCAGGGTTTTGTTTGATATTATTGTTGACACCGGGGCATCCTCCTTGTCACTTGTTCATGATTTCCTTTCACTAGTAGAAAAAGTGCCTAATGTGAAGCTCATTAGTCCCGGTTTGTAATTGAACCGACACTAATGTGACCATTAGTGCCGGTGCCAACGGCTAGGCGGGCGGCGCTCATTAGTACCGGTTTGTGGCGAACCTTTAGTACCGGT
>NW_021195470.1:0-1449 GCF_002162155.2 Triticum dicoccoides
TTTTTTTTCTTCTTCCTCTTCTTTTTTTATCCTTGAAGCATTGTCGAGGCCACTCCAAACCATAGAGAAGCAGCGTCAAGGACACCCCAAACCCTAGAGAAGCAGCGTCGATGCCACTAATTAATATTAGTTCTACGTTTTCCACTAATATATCCATCTGTCATGTTTGAATAATAATTGCCATGTTGTAAATATTTGTAGAAACTATGGACACCGCCCGAGACAAAGTACAAGAAGAGTTGTTGGGGGACATAATCGAACGAGGAAGTGATGCCGTTTGCTCGTTGTTTCTCAATGACACCGATGGTCTAGAAGCAGCTGGCTATGATTATGATGGCTTTGGTGACCTAATGCCGGTGCAAGAAGGAGACCGTGAGGACGGCTCCGGTGACACAATGCCGGTGCAAGAAGGAGACCGTGATGACGTCTCCGGTGACCGAACCGAGTCCGGCCAGGTATATATATTAGTTAAGCTTTTGCTGACTAGCTAATTGATGCATTCATTGTTTTGGTATGTACACATATTAATTAAGTCTTTGTTCTTTTTTCTAGCCCTCCGGATCGAGCACAACTTCGGTAAAGAGACGAGGCCCGAAGAAAAAGTTGAGCTCGGATGAAAAGTTTGAGATCATAGCAATCACGCCCGACGGCCAACCGATTGAACCCCTCCGGACAAAGAGCGCATTTATTGCTCAGTGCGGGGTTTTGGTTAGGGACAAGATCCCGATCAGCATCCAGCAATGGTTAAAACCGGCTACAGAAGACCCTCATGTGTCTTATTTCAATGATATGCAGAAAAATGATCTTTGGACTGAGCTGAAGTCAAATTTCACCCTACCGCCAGAGGATGATCCGGAGAAGCCAGTTAAAGAGCAATTAATCAAGTCTTTTGCTCTTAAGAGGATGGCAGAACTATTCAGGAGGTGGAAGAAAGAGCTGAATAAGTTTGTCGAAAATAAAGAGACACCAGAATTCAAGGGCAGATATGAGAAGATCAGAGATCACTGGCCTGCATTTGTGGCCCACAAGACATCGGAAAAGAGTAAGAAGATGTCGGCGACAAACAAGCAAAATGCTGCGAAGAAGAAGCATCACCATCGCACGGGGTCAGGTGGCTACCTCGCAGCCCGGCCTAAGTGGGTCAAGATTGAGAATGATCTGATTGATAAAGGGATCGAACTAGAGACAATTAACTGGCCAGACCGTTGCCGGACTTGGTTCTTCGGGGCTGGCGGAACCGTGGACCCTGTATCAGGGAAGTACATTTGGACGGACGAGCAAATGGAAATACCAGTCAAGAGGCTTAAGCACTATATCGAAGCAGCGCAGCAAGGGACGTTCGTTCCAGACAGAGAGAACGACGAGCTCACAATGGCCCTTGGGAATCCTGAGCACCCTGGACGGACACGAGGCACGCCAAGCTCCATTCCGTGGAAGACTGGGTTTCCG
>NW_021195471.1:0-1201 GCF_002162155.2 Triticum dicoccoides
GTAAGACAGATTTACACATGCAAACACTTAGGTTGACTTGACGAGCCTAGCATGTACAGACATGGCCTCGGAACACAGAAGACCGAAAGGTCGAGCATGAGTCGTATAGAAGATACGATCAACATGAAGATGTTCACCGATGTTGACTAGTCCGTCTCACGTGATGATCGGACACGGTCTAGTTTAACTCGGATCATGTAATACTTAGATGACTAGAGGGATGTCTAATCTAAGTGGGAGTTCACTAATAATTTGATTAGTTGAACTTAATTATCATGAACTTAGTCTAAAATCTTTGCAATATGTCTTATAGATCAAATGGCCAACGTAGTCCTCAACTTCAACGCGTTCCTAGAGAAAACTAAGCTGAAAGACGATGGCAGCAACTATACGGACTGGGTCCGGAACCTGAGGATCATCCTCATAGCTGCCAAGAAAGATTATGTCCAACAAGCACCGCTTGGTGACGCACCCGTTCTCCCTGCAGAACAAGATGTTATGAACGCTTGGCAGGCACGTTTCGATGACTACTCCCTCGTTCAGTGCGGCATGCTTTACAGCCTAGAGCCGGGGCTCCAAAAGCGTTTTGAGAGACATGGAGCATATGAGATGTTCGAAGAGCTGAAAATGGTTTTCCAAGCTCATGCCCGGGTCGAGAGATATGAAGTCTCCGACAAATTCTTCAGCTGTAAGATGGAGGAAAACAGTTCTGTCAGTGAGCACATACTCACTATGTCTGGGTTGCATAACCGCTTGACTCAGCTGGGATTTAATCTCCCGGATGATGCGGTCATTGACAGAATCCTCCAGTCGCTTCCACCAAGCTACAAGAGCTTTGTGATGAACTTCAATATGCAGGGGATGGAAAAGACCATTCCTGAAGTATTTGCTATGCTGAAATCAGCAGAGGTAGAAGTCAGGAAGGAACATCAAGTGTTGATGGTCAATAAAACCACTAAGTTCAAGAAAGGCAAGGGTAAAAAGAACTTCAAGAAGGACGGCAAGGAGGTTGCCGCGCCCGGCAAGCAAGCTGCCGGGAAGAAGCCAAAGAATGGACCCAAGCCCGAGACTGAGTGCTTTTATTGCAAGGGAAGCAGTCACTGGAAGCGGAACTGCCCTAAGTACTTAGCGGATAAGAAGGCCGGCAAAACAAAAGGTATATGTGATATACATGTAATTGATGTGTACCTTACTAGTGCCC
>NW_021195472.1:0-656 GCF_002162155.2 Triticum dicoccoides
CGGGCGGCGTCGAGGGCGAGGGCGACGGCGGGCGGCGTCGAGGGCGAGGGCGACGGCGGGAGGCGTCGAGGGCGAGGGCGACGGCGGCAGGCCTTCGGCGCGGCAGAGAATCGGAGAAGACGAGAAATGGAGGCGACGGGCCCTTGTATTTATAGCCGCCCCCATTAGTCGCGGTTGGGGAGGCGACCCGCGACTAAAGGGTACCTTTAGTCGCGGTTGGGGAGGCGACCCGCGACTAAAGGGTAACCTTTAGTCGCGGTTGGGGAGGAGACCCGCGACTAAAGGGCTTTTTTGGCGGGTTTTTGTTCCCGCGCGCAACGACCTTTAGTCGCGGTTGGGCAGGCCAACCGCGACTAAAGATATTCTTAAAATACTTTTTCTTTTTCAAAATGTTAAAAATACAAATAATATATCGAAAAATTCAGAAAAATAAAACTAATTCAATTCAATATGTTAAAAACACAAATATTATATCAAAAAATTCAGAAAAATAAAACTAATTCAATTCAAAATTCTAAAAATACAAATATTATATCAAAAAATTCAGAAAAATAAAACTAATTCAATTCAAAATTCTAAAAATACAAATAATATATCAAAAAATTAAGAAAAATAAAACTAATTCAATTCAAAATGTTAAAAATACAAATAATATA
>NW_021195473.1:0-644 GCF_002162155.2 Triticum dicoccoides
GCGTGGCGGAGGGGTCGGGGGCCTCTGCCCCGATCCAGACGAGGGAAGGGAGAGAGGTCGGGGGGGAGTGAGGAACGTGGGGAGTGGACCGGTTAGGGTTCCGGTCGGGGTGGGGGGTTAAGGGGCCGTGGGGGTGGGCCGGCCTGGCAGGGACATGGCCCAGTTGGGCCGGGGGCTGCTGGGCCGGAGCCCGGGGGTTCTTTCCTTTTGTGTGTGTGTGTGTGTGTTAGTTCAGTTTCTGTTTTGATTCTTTTTCTTATTTTCTTTTCTATTTCATTTCTAGTTTCTTTTAAATTTTAGCTTTTACAAAATCACCACTAGTACCTAAAGTAGTATTTATAAACAAACTGCTGTCACATCAATTCTTAACCCATAATAAAATATTTTTAATATTTTATAAAATCCAATAGGTATTTGTTTAATTGTTTTCACTACTGTTTTATTCAGTTTAGAGCCCTTAAACATTTTATCAAGGTTTGGGTTCTCCATCGTATTTACACATGATTTATCTAACCCACCTTGAACATTTGGTTTCATTGTTTGAAAACTTTTATTATTTGCCTTTAATTGAATTTGAATTTGAATCGGTTTCGAACTAACACGAGATTAGCGATAGTAATCGAAGTGACGTGGCATCATTAGCA
>NW_021195474.1:0-1150 GCF_002162155.2 Triticum dicoccoides
GCTAACATGATTCGGACGGACTTAAGCTTCGCTACGGGAGAGAATGTCTCGTCGTAGTCAATCCCTTGAACTTGTCGATAACCCTTAGCGACAAGTCGAGCTTTATAGATGGTGACATTACCATCCGCGTCCGTCTTCTTCTTAAAGATCCATTTGTTTTCTATCGCTCGCCGATCATCGGGCAAGTCAGTCAAAGTCCATACTTTGTTTTCATACATGGATTCTATCTCGGATTTCATGGCTTCTAGCCATTTGTTGGAATCTGGGCCCGCCATCGCTTCTTCATAGTTCGAAGGTTCACCGTTGTCTAACAACATGATTTCCAGGACAGGGTTGCCGTACCACTCTGGTGCGGAACGTGTCCTTGTGGACCTACGAAGTTCAGTAGCAACTTGATCCGAAGTACCTTGATCATCATCATTGGTTTCCTCTTCAGTTGGTGTGGGCATCACAGGAACATTTTCCTGAGCTGCACCATTTTCCCGTTCGAGAGGTAGTACTTCATCGAGTTCTACTTTCCTCCCACTTACTTCTTTCGAGAGAAACTCTTTTTCCAGAAAGCATCCGTTTTTGGCAACAAAGATCTTGCCTTCGGATCTTAAGTAGAAGGTATACCCTACAGTTTCCTTAGGGTATCCTATGAAGACGCATTTTTCCGACTTGGGTTCGAGCTTTTCAGGTTGAAGTTTCTTAACATAAGCATCGCATCCCCAAACTTTTAGAAACGACAGCTTAGGTTTCTTCCCAAACCATAATTCATACGGTGTCGTCTCAACGGATTTAGACGGTGCCCTATTTAAAGTGAATGTAGCTGTCTCTAGAGCGTATCCCCAAAATGATAGCGGTAAATCGGTAAGAGACATCATAGACCGCACCATATCCAATAGAGTGCGATTACGACGTTCGGACACACCGTTTCGCTGAGGTGTTCCAGGCGGCGTGAGTTGTGAAACGATTCCACATTTCCTTAAGTGTGTGCCAAATTCGTGACTTAAATATTCTCCTCCACGATCTGATCGTAGGAACTTTATCTTTCGGTCACGTTGATTCTCCACCTCATTCTGAAATTCCTTGAACTTTTCAAAGGTCTCAGACTTGTGTTTCATTAAGTAGACATACCCATATCTACTTAAGTCATCAGTGAGAGTGA
>NW_021195475.1:0-1589 GCF_002162155.2 Triticum dicoccoides
GGCTGGCGGTCCACGTGTGTGTCAGCTTTGTGGCCGCGATGGGCACTGGGCCTCCAAGTGTCACAAGCGCTTCCAGCGAAGCTTCCTTGGTCTTGGCAATGACGGCAAAGATACACGCAACAATGCCCGTCAGGTCGCCATGGCTGATCGTCCCGCGCCGCAGAAGCAACAGGGACACACTCAGTCCTACTCCATCGATCCACACTGGTACATGGACTCTGGGGCGACAGAGCATCTGACCAGCGAGATGGGGAAGCTTCACACTCGTGAACCCTATCATGGCTCCGACAAGATCCACACCGCCAATGGAGCAGGTATGCACATCTCTCATATTGGTCAAGCATCTATTCTCACTAGACATGCCAATAGGAGTCTTCAGCTTCGCAATGTTCTTCGAGTTCCCTCTGTGACACGTAATCTTCTTTCAGTTCCTAAACTCACACGTGATAATAATGTGCTTTGTGAATTTCACCCTTTTGATCTTTTTATTAAGGATCGGGGCACGAGGGACATTCTTCTTAGTGGGCGGTTGTGCCAGGGCCTCTACCGTCTGGAGCATCCTGGTGTCGCCCGCGTTTTCAGTGGAGTTCGGGTCTCTCCGTCACAGTGGCATGCTCGTCTTGGTCACCCGGCCACACCTATTGTCTGTCATATTTTGCGTCGTCATGAGCTTCCTAGTTTGTCTAGTAATAAAGATGTAGCAGTGTGTGATGCTTGTCAGCAGGGGAAGAGTCATCAACTTCCTTTTTCGGAGTCCAGTCGTGAGGTGAAACATCCTTTAGAACTTGTGTTTTCAGATGTATGGGGTCCTGCTCAGACTTCTGTCAGTGGTCATAATTACTATATCAGTTTCGTTGATGCTTATAGTCGCTTTACATGGCTTTATCTTATTAAACGCAAATCTAATGTGTTTGATATTTTTGTTCAGTTTCAAAAACATGTTGAACGTCTTCTCAAGCACAAAATTGTTCATGTCCAGTCGGACTGGGGGGGCGAGTATCGCAACCTTAACTCCTTCTTTCAGTCGCTTGGAATAGCTCATCGTTTAGCATGTCCACATACACATCAGCAGAATGGTTCAGTAGAACGTAAGCATCGTCATATTGTTGAAGCTGGTCTTACTCTTTTGGCCCATGCATCTGTTCTGTTTCGGTTTTGGAGTGATGCTTTCACCACTTCATGCTTTCTCATCAACCGTACTCCCACTCGTGTTTTAAACATGAAGACTCCCATTGAAGTTCTCCTTAATGAACAACCTGATTATACCTTTTTCAAGGTCTTTGGGTGTGCTTGCTGGCCGCATCTTCGTCCATATAATAAGCGCAAGCTTGAGTTTCGTTCTAAGAAGTGTATTTTTCTTGGCTATAGCTCTCTTCATAAAGGTTACAAATGTCTTCATGTTCCCACTAATCGTGTCTATATATCTCGGGACGTCGTGTTTGATGAGCATGTTTTTCCCTTTGCCAAACTTCCTGTGTCCACTGTTGAACCACCATCTCTGCATTCATCCTCTGTTGCTTCTGACCAATTTGATGATGTTGCATACTCTCCTTTGTTGTTACCTAACCATGGTGCAGGAACCGGACGTG
>NW_021195476.1:0-1588 GCF_002162155.2 Triticum dicoccoides
GGCTGGCGGTCCACGTGTGTGTCAGCTTTGTGGCCGCGATGGGCACTGGGCCTCCAAGTGTCACAAGCGCTTCCAGCGAAGCTTCCTTGGTCTTGGCAATGACGGCAAAGATACACGCAACAATGCCCGTCAGGTCGCCATGGCTGATCGTCCCGCGCCGCAGAAGCAACAGGGACACACTCAGTCCTACTCCATCGATCCACACTGGTACATGGACTCTGGGGCGACAGAGCATCTGACCAGCGAGATGGGGAAGCTTCACACTCGTGAACCCTATCATGGCTCCGACAAGATCCACACCGCCAATGGAGCAGGTATGCACATCTCTCATATTGGTCAAGCATCTATTCTCACTAGACATGCCAATAGGAGTCTTCAGCTTCGCAATGTTCTTCGAGTTCCCTCTGTGACACGTAATCTTCTTTCAGTTCCTAAACTCACACGTGATAATAATGTGCTTTGTGAATTTCACCCTTTTGATCTTTTTATTAAGGATCGGGGCACGAGGGACATTCTTCTTAGTGGGCGGTTGTGCCAGGGCCTCTACCGTCTGGAGCATCCTGGTGTCGCCCGCGTTTTCAGTGGAGTTCGGGTCTCTCCGTCACAGTGGCATGCTCGTCTTGGTCACCCGGCCACACCTATTGTCTGTCATATTTTGCGTCGTCATGAGCTTCCTAGTTTGTCTAGTAATAAAGATGTAGCAGTGTGTGATGCTTGTCAGCAGGGGAAGAGTCATCAACTTCCTTTTTCGGAGTCCAGTCGTGAGGTGAAACATCCTTTAGAACTTGTGTTTTCAGATGTATGGGGTCCTGCTCAGACTTCTGTCAGTGGTCATAATTACTATATCAGTTTCGTTGATGCTTATAGTCGCTTTACATGGCTTTATCTTATTAAATGCAAATCTAATGTGTTTGATATTTTTGTTCAGTTTCAAAAACATGTTGAACGTCTTCTCAAGCACAAAATTGTTCATGTCCAGTCGGACTGGGGGGCGAGTATCGCAACCTTAACTCCTTCTTTCAGTCGCTTGGAATAGCTCATCGTTTAGCATGTCCACATACACATCAGCAGAATGGTTCAGTAGAACGTAAGCATCGTCATATTGTTGAAGCTGGTCTTACTCTTTTGGCCCATGCATCTGTTCTGTTTCGGTTTTGGAGTGATGCTTTCACCACTTCATGCTTTCTCATCAACCGTACTCCCACTCGTGTTTTAAACATGAAGACTCCCATTGAAGTTCTCCTTAATGAACAACCTGATTATACCTTTTTCAAGGTCTTTGGGTGTGCTTGCTGGCCGCATCTTCGTCCATATAATAAGCGCAAGCTTGAGTTTCGTTCTAAGAAGTGTATTTTTCTTGGCTATAGCTCTCTTCATAAAGGTTACAAATGTCTTCATGTTCCCACTAATCGTGTCTATATATCTCGGGACGTCGTGTTTGATGAGCATGTTTTTCCCTTTGCCAAACTTCCTGTGTCCACTGTTGAACCACCATCTCTGCATTCATCCTCTGTTGCTTCTGACCAATTTGATGATGTTGCATACTCTCCTTTGTTGTTACCTAACCATGGTGCAGGAACCGGACGTG
>NW_021195477.1:0-2812 GCF_002162155.2 Triticum dicoccoides
GGGCATTCGAGGGACCTCGATGGAAAAAATAAGGGCAAAACTGAGCAAGCTCGAAAAGTAAGGGCAAAACCCGTGGGTAGGAACCAACTAGAGGTAAAAATGCAATTGTCCCTAAAATAAAAGATGAACATGCTGCAAGAAGAAAAATATGACAAGGCATTCAACATGGTCATGGCATGCTACCTAGAGGAATGAAATATGCAAAATAATTATGATAATGAAAAAAACAAAATAGACACACGGCAACGCGAAAAATAAATAAAGGGAGGGCGATTGGAGCATCGGTCTTGGGGCGTTATATGTAGCAAGCTACAAGGACTTAAAGGATCACCGTGTGGCATTTTCTAGAAGGGACAGACACAGGAATGAAGAAGGACACATGCCGGCCAACCTAAGTGTTCCGGAGCAGTAGTAGCTACCATGGCTCAGTGGAAGCACTAGGAGACATTTCCCGGTAAGAGAGGCTACCAAGGATAAACAACTAGATAGTCAGATCCCACACATACCAAGCATTTCAAACATACACACAATATGCTCGATATGTGCAAATACAACATGACATCACAACAAAACTATACAACTCAAGTACTTTATTTAAAGGCTCCAAAGAGCCATACATATCATTCATACAGATAGGGGTCACACGACCGAACATTCAAGTCATACAAACATACAAGCCATAAGCGGAAGCAACATGTCCGGGTACAGACATCTAGAAAGTAAAAAGGCTTGAGGAAGCCTATCTATCCTACAAGGGTCCACCATGTGCTCAGGATCACCACCTGGGCCTCAGGCTAATCGTCGACATCAAGGTCAACGTACAACCCATCAGAAGGGGTTGCAGCATCTTCTGCAAACGTAATTGAGCAAACATGCATGAGTACAAAGGTACTCAGCAAGACTTACATCAGATCATACATACATGCACATTATAAATAAAGGGATGGTGGGGTTATTGCAGCAAGCCAGCTTTGACTCTTGGCTAAACTATCTTACGAGACTCCAACTTGTAATTGTTTTGCGCACTCGAGTCCACTACGTACCACATCAATACTCTACCAAGGATCCACTCTCGCCATCCTATGGAAGGGCCATCCACGACACTCACACTTATCTTGAGGCTTTTAGTAGTTTCCATTAACTTGTCTATGAATTGTATAGGCAACCAAGTAGTCCTTTACCGCGGACGTGGCTATTCGAATAGATGATGTTAACCCTGCAGGGGTGTACTTCTTCATACATGTTTCCACCACTTAGCGTCTTTACATGACATGTGCTCGGCAGACTTCATGCAAAAGCCGAAGTAGGTGTAGACCACGACCTGACTAACCACACAAGTCTCTAGTCCAGGTTTATCGCCTATTCAGGTTCCATCCGCAGGGAGTCCAGCCGAGGTTTCCACATACGGCCCGAACGATGTGTGCAGGGTTCCTGAGACACCCAACGGGCATACGGTACACCGTGCCACGTACCTACCGCATCACAGCCCACCCCCAAGGGTCAGCGCTGCGCACGGCCTCCAGTATACTACAAACACCAGAAAGTACTTGCAATTCCTGGACAGAGGACAAGTGCGGCTAATAAGTCGAGCGGGGTCATATATTAGGGCCCAATGCATGGTTGTAGTTGAATCTTAAATCACATACACAGACCTCTGTTCTTAAGGATGGTTCCAATGAAACAACCCACCATGTACTCCTACATGGCCTCTCATCGATACCTTTACCAAATCATGTTCAATACACCACTCTCATTACCGACATGATCATTTCACTCTAGCCCATCACCCAGATGAACCAGACCTAACACGACTCTAAGCATAGCAGGCATAGCAAGGTAGGAAACACAAACATGGCTCAATCAACTCCTACACATGCTAGTGGGTTTCATGTACTTACTGTGGCAATGACAGGTCATGCAGAGGAAATGGTTTCAACTATCATAGCACACAATAGTTCGAAACATTGTTGTCTTAAAAGCAGTTAATGAGAGCAGGAGCGAGAACATGGTTGCTTGCCTGGCAGGTCCGTAGCCTGATACTATTCTTCGTTCGGGTACTCGTGGTATTCTTCCGGGGCAGAACCTACCGTAGAGAGCACCGATAACACAATCCATACTAACCAATATGCAACAATATGATGCATGCATGAGACATGGCAAAATGAGTGTGTTGGGCTAATGCAACCATGACCAGATGGGTTTGAGCTATTTTGAACCAAGATTCAAAGTTCAAACTCATTTGTGATCTTAAATAGTGCTTTATCTTGTTTTGCACTGAACATCAAGTTAACTTGATTAAACATGCATGAAACCATTACAGATGGATAGATTGGATTTTGATCATTTTTTCATATATAACACTTTGCATTTGGAGTTACAGATTAATTTCTATGAATTTTTCAAGTTAGCACTATTTTCCAAAATTTCCTGAATAAGACTAAATCTAGAAAATGAGTTACTGCGTCAGCATTGCATCAGCAGGTCAACAGGGGCGGTCCAGGTCAAACCTGACCAGTGGGACCCACTGGTCAGTGTCACTATTGGTTAACTAACCTAATTAGAATTAGTTTAACACTAAACTAGGTTTGACTAATGGTCAGGGCCCACATGTTAGTGACCCAGGGGGGTCAAATCCCTGGTCAAACTGGGCTGACTCGCCGGCGTTTAGCCGCCGGCGACGCCCAAACGCGGCGGAGGGTGCGGGTTTCGCCCTCCGGCAACCAAATGGATGGCGGAGGCCACCTACATGCAGTTGGGAGCGAGCCACATCGAGGGGTGGTGGTGGTTGAGCTCAAGGTCGCTGGAAACGACG
>NW_021195478.1:0-1506 GCF_002162155.2 Triticum dicoccoides
AGTGGGACATGTTCACACGCCTCTGATTCATCCCCGATGAATCAGACCTGACTCAACTCTAAGCAGTAGCAGGCATGACAAACAAACATGAATGAGTAGGCACAACAGGGCTCAAACAACTCCTACTCATGCTAGTGGGTTTCATCTAATTACTGTGGAATGACAGGTCATGCAGAGGATAAAGGGGTTCAGCTACCGCAGCATGTAACAGTTGAATCGGTGTTGTCCTAATGCAGTAAAAGAGAGCAGGAGCGAGAGAGTAGGTTTGTATCGGAATGAACAAGGGGGTTTTGCTTGCCTGGCACTTCTGAAGATAGCATTGAGTCTTCATCAGTGTCAACGATCGCATCATCGGTACACGTCTATCGAGAGGGGACAAATACCGACAATACAGAAAAAGCACGATCAATGCAATGCACAATATGATGCATGCTATGACATGGCAAAATGAATGTGTTTTGGGCTAATGCATCTAAAACCAGATTAAATGGGGTTGGTTTGAATACAAGATTCAAATTTAAACTCCATATGTGATTATTTAAATGCCCTTTATATGATTTGTGCTAAACAGCAGCTATAAGTTGTTCTAACATGCATGAAAATGGTACAGATGGATTCCTTCAATTTTTCTGATAATTTTTCATATATAAATTATTTAATTTGGAGTTACGGTTAATTTTCTATGATTTATAGAAGTTTATATAATTTTCTGGAATTTCCTGAATTATAAAAAAAAATCCAGAAAATGGTTTATTGCGTCAGCCCCACGTCACAGTGACGTCAGCAGGGTCAACGGGCTGGTCCAGGTCAAACCTGACGTGTGGGGGCCACACGTCAGTGACACAGGAGCTAATCCCGGTCAAACCCAGCGCTGACTGGGGTTTGACCAGGGGTGGGGTCCGCTGTCAGTGGCCTAGTGGGTGATTAGCGGGGTAGTTAGTCCCTAATGACCGGCCACATCAGCTCCTGCCGGAGTTTCGCCGGCGGCGACCATTCCGCAGGGCGGGGGAACGCCGGACTTGCGCTAGGGGCATCGGATCGACGAGCCAAGGGCACCAGGAGGTAGCCCGCGCCCGTGCGCATCTAGAGGAACCAACGGAAGGTGCGGGGGTGGCCGGGGTTCGCCGGAGGCGAGCTCGCGGCGGCGGCCGGAGCTCGGGCAACAGCGGAGATGGCGCTATGGTGCATGGGAGGAGGGCTGGTGGCCGCTACGGCCTCCTGGGAGTTCTCTGAGCACAGCGGTGTGCTCGGATTCGAGCTGTGGTGGCTCTAGCCACGCCGGCGATGAGGCGCGGCGGCGGCGAGCTTCGGGCACGGCAGCGCTAGCGCTAGGGAGCGTGCGGAGCGACGGGAAAAAGGGGCGAACGGCAGAGGAGCTCACAGCGGTTCCGCAGGGTTGGTCAGTGGGCTCGGGGATGTCCTGTCGGCGGCGAATCGAACGGCGGCGAGCTTCGGTGGCCGGCGACGGAACGGCGATGGTGGCGGCGTTGCGGGGCTTCCGGGGGG
>NW_021195479.1:0-1162 GCF_002162155.2 Triticum dicoccoides
CCTCTCTTGATCCCCTACACCAAATCCTAGATCCCCAAGGGATTTAGGAGCATTTTAGAGAAGTTCTCCAATCAAGTGATAGATCCACCCCTTCCCCTTCTTCTCACCAAAGGAATTCGTGATTTGAGCAAGTTCTTGAGAATTTCCCAACGTTCTTGTTACTCTTGGAGGTTGGAGAATCCTAGGCGGTAGGAGTCATTCGGAGAGGAATCAATCTTTGTGATTACCCCCGAAAAGTTTGTGAGGGTTTCGAGACCATCCCAAGGTATACAAGTAGTGGTTGAGAAACGCCTTCGTGGTGTTGTCTCAAAGAGAGAATAGGGTGAGCCTTTGTGGCGTTGGTGTTCCTTCATGGTAACATCCACCTCTCTAAATGGTGACGTAGCTTCCCTCCAAGGAAGTGAACATCAGAATACATCCTCGTCTCTCGGAGTTGTGGTTATTCCTAACCCTAACTCCCTACTTGTGGTTACTTGTCTCTTAGTCTTACTTATATCATATTGTATTTGCTTACTCTCCTACTTGTGTTACTTGTTTACCTTGCTTAGCTCATAGCATCATACTTGCAATTGTTAGGCTAAACTTCATATTCCGACTATTGCCTAAAATTGCTAAGTAATAATTAAAATTTGTAATTATACCTATTCACCCCACCTAGGTCCATCTCGATCCTTTCAATTGGTATCAGAGCCTCGTGCTCTATTCTTGTGGCTTAACCACCCTAGAGCAAGATGAACCCCGATGGGACTCCCCTTGTTGCAGATCCGAAGAGTACATGCGCGACTTCCACGGAAGCCAAGTCCTTCACTTCAGAAGATCTGGAACGAGCTTTTTCTAAGCAAAAAGAGGAGCATGATGCCTCTCTTGAGGCCTTGGTCCAAATGAGGATAGCCACACTAACCACGATGCTTGAACCACTCTCTGGTGGTGCGGCCTCGAGGCCAGCTGTGCCTACTCCCTCACTTGGCCAATAACCTCCTCATAATGAACACTCCAGTGTTCCCTGGCTTTTGGCAAGACCTAAAATTGAGAAACCTAAGTATAACCCTCAAGGGCAACCTCCTTTACTTGATGACACTACCGATTTTTCCTTGTGGAGAGTTGCTATGCAGGACGGTTGTGGGTGGTGGTGGTGGGGCCTCGCCAAACAAAGAAAACTCGA
>NW_021195480.1:0-639 GCF_002162155.2 Triticum dicoccoides
TAAAAGCAAAAACAATTAAAAAATAAAGCAAAAAACAAAAGAAAATAAATAATGCAGAATAAAAAAAGAAAAAAAACAACAATAAGTATTTTGTTGTAAGTAGTAACAAAATAAAATAAATAAAGCAAAAAAGAAAACAAAAAAACAAAAAAAGTGTTTTCAAATTTGAAAACTAATGGCACTAACAGAAAGTTTATAATTTTCCTAAAACTAAAAGCAAAAACAATTAAAAAATAAAGCAAAAAACAAAAGAAAATAAATAATGCAGAAAACAAAAGAAAAAAACTGGAAAATAAATAAATATAGCAACAATAAGTGAAGGAAACAAAAAAACAAAAATAATTCCTCCTACTGTCCCCCACGGCCTGAATACGACTAGAAACCCTACTATGGGCCAGGATTCAGGCCCGCAGTAGGCCCAGAAGGCCCATCAGGCAAAGCAATAGCAAGTAGGCCCGAAAGCCTGCGGTGGAGAGGAGCTCGAGAGGGGTGCGGCAGTGGGGCTTATAAACCACTGCGCGCCCCTCTCAACTAGCGAGGTGGGACTAAACTTTGGCCCCGAGGCGGGCAGCACAGAGGCCTTTGGTCCCGGTTGGTGGCACCAACTGGGACTAAAGGGGGAGGCATTAGTCCAGGTTG
>NW_021195481.1:0-1493 GCF_002162155.2 Triticum dicoccoides
TGAAGAGAGGAAACATTATGGAGGCTGTAGAATCTTATTTTTGCGCACAACTTCATGATTTGCTTTCTGTTAAGATAGGCTCAACCAAGAATAGTACAGTATTACGGCTATAGAACTAAACAAGATCCCTTGACGAATATTCTCTATCATCTTGAATTTGACCATGTGTCGAACCACATTATATTGAAACTGAGATCTTATTATGACTTCGTTGCTACTCCAAGAGATCACATGACTTAACCTACAACCATATTGTCTCATTTAGATGATGCATCAGACAATTGGTCAGGAAAGGCTCAGGGAAGTGTTAGCGGCATTTCAGTCGGTGAAGCAAACACCTTCAAACAGTTGGTCGGGAAAGGCTCAAGAATGCCCACGGAAAGTTGGTCGGCAAGAAAATACTGTCGGATAGTCTGTCGACATAAAAGGTCGGTTGAGAGCATCGACAGCCGTGCATTCTTTCTCGGTCGGGGCAGGTACATGTCTGTCGATGCACACAAGTTCCCATCCATCGATGCAAATTGCATATACTATGTCAAGTCGACATTTCCGACATGTGACATCTACAAGTACGACCTCGAGGGCGAGAAAGAAGAGAGGGTTTCTCAAGCCAGACATTCCTTGAACCCCAGCACCTGCACGTTGCCTGCCACAATTCCTCCCTTCACCATCCTTAGGCTTCTCTCCAGCTACACCAATAGCATCCAGACAAGTCAGCTCACGAGGTGTGCGAGGATTCAAAGCGTTACACGATCCGGGGTTAAATTTGAGTATGCATATGAAGCGTGGATGGCTTCGCTTCCATAGATTGCATGCGTGACGTCTCGCCAAATCTGAGTCTAATAACACAAACTGCTCGCTGATCCGCAAGCGTGGAATCAGGAAACGAACCAAACTTTCTTTGACCACCAACCAAAAAAAAAAAGGAATCGGAGACCCCCAACAGAAGGAACGACTTCCCCTCTAAAAAAAGCTGAAGGAACGACTGCAATCTGATCTGATCGGAAAAAAGAAGAAAGAAAAACACCAAACGATCCAAGCAACTAACCTGACCTGACCGAGTGGAGGCCACCGGATGGATGCTTTAGCTGGGCCATCTCGTGCAGCGCCGCCGACAGACTCCCCGCTTCATGCCGCCATGGTCTCCGGCTGCAGCTTCTCCGATCCGAGACGCCCGTGAGACTTGGCGTGGTCGCCGCCTGGATCTGCTCCGTCGCCAGCCCATACCAAATAACTCACTCACGTAAGAGAAACCACGGCCTCTCGCCCGTCCCGTCCCGTCCCGTCGCTCAAGTCTCGGGCGACGGGACGGGACGGGCGAGAGGCCGTGGTTTCTCTTACGTGAGTGAGTTATTTGGTATGGGCCAAGTCTCACGAGCGTCTCGGATCGGAGAAGTTGCAGCGGGAGACCATGGCGGCATGAAGCGGGGAGTCTGTCGGCAGCGCTGCACGAGATGGCCGAGCTGAAGCATCCATCCGGTGGCCTCCACTCG
>NW_021195482.1:0-2169 GCF_002162155.2 Triticum dicoccoides
GGGTGAAGGCATGAGGAAGAGAATGGAGAGCTTCTGAGGAAGGGATGATGAGAAGTGTCCAGTTGGGAAACAGTTAAGCAAAAGATTGAGAGAAAAACTTACAACCCTCTCTTGCAATTTAGTACTTGAGAATGGAAGTAAAAAGATAAAAAAATACATGTTTTTGAAAGAACAGTTCAGAACTTCATACCTCAACATACATTCAGAAGATAAGCTTTCCTGCTCAAGCAGTATATCATTGATTCAGCATATCTTGATCAGCTCCATCATGTCCACCACCAGTGCTTGTTTCTGCAATCATAAGAAGTCAAATAACCTAATGGAAAGCTAAAGAGATACAAGGAGGCATTAACACAATATTTATATAACTCAGAAATGTAATCTGAAAAAAAAATAACTTTGTTCTGATACAACATTACAAAGATAAACAAAACCATACAGCCTGTCAAATTAAAAGAATATTCCGATGCAGTTGTTTTCAACATGAGAAAGACCTGCGCCGCAGCACTAGCACTACCAACATACAATTCTTATATATGTCAAAAGGCAAACAGTGAAATTTAGTTCAATTGTTGCAGAAAGAATTTACCAATCTCGGTGTTCATTATTTTAAATAGATATTCGTATAATAAAATGATAAAGACATATTGCTATGTTTGACTTGAAGCACATAGTTCAACGAATAACAGTATGTGATAACGTAAGAAACTCATCGCTACATATATGTTGACAAACAAGATAACAATGAAGTGATGACATAAAAGGCATAAAGGACACTAGCAGATTAGCTACCAGTAGCATATGTGAATTCAGACCATGACCATCAAATAAAGCTACCACACAAGCAGTCAAGCATCATAACAGAAACACTACAGAACAAATTCGCCATATGTTGAAGAGGTCATCAAGGAGCAAAAGAAACAAGTAATATGCCACTACTTAAAATAGTTAGCTTAACACAAAAGGATGTGAATAGAATGCCATCAACCAATTACAGAAAATAGGCATGGTTTTTTATAACCAGAATTTGATGACATGCTATTACCTGCAGCATACACACTTTCAAATGGATAACAGGTAAAACAGTCGTTGTTTTCGGGGATTTTACTGAACTGCAATGACTCAAGCTGGATCATGAAGATATTCTCAA
The DNA here is from genome assembly GCF_002162155.2 of Triticum dicoccoides. Taxonomy (NCBI): domain Eukaryota; kingdom Viridiplantae; phylum Streptophyta; class Magnoliopsida; order Poales; family Poaceae; genus Triticum; species Triticum dicoccoides. Next base: position 1,151 of record NW_021195482.1, read on the forward strand.
ATGTCCACAAGAAAGCCACATTATTTTCCTCAGCATAAGCTACCATCGGTGCGTGCCTTATCTTCTCTGAATTCAAGGGAAATAGCTTGTCCATTTCAAAAGTTCGTCCCAGCACCCATGAAGCAACACCATCACAATCGGTATTCCTCTTCCATAACTCGGCGGCGGATCCTGTCAGGGAGAGTACGCCCAGCCCGCCACCCTCTACTCGCATAACCATCAAGAATTGATCTTTGGCAAAGGTGTCCATTGGCATGCCTAACCTGTGATTTGATTTTCGGCCGAAAAAAACTAATTTCGGCCGAATTTCGGCCATCTCGCCATGGCCCGGTACATGGCCATTTCGGCCGAAAATTTTGGCCCAATTTGAATTTTGTGGCCCGGCCCAGCTTCTAGAGCGTTTCTGTTAGGCTTCGATCGAGAGAAAACCACGAGCCCACATGCCCTAACCCTAGAATATCCCTTTCCTCTCGATCCTCCTGTGTGTGGCGCCGCCGCTGCGCACAGGGCACATCTCACGCAGTGGCGGCTTCTTCGGCCAAGGCGGTCCTACCCTCCTGCCCTCCTCCACGTCTCCTCGCCTCCACCCCATCCACTACATGTGCGTTGCTTCTCCAAGATTGAGGCATGGTGCTCGACGGCTGCGGCAAAGGAGCTGGTGGAGCGCGAGCTGACCAGTTCAACGGAGGCAGGACCGCAGGAGCATCGAGCAGCGGCAGCAGCATGGTGGGCGGCCGCTTGATTGAATCTTAATTCTGGATGCTTTTATATCTTCCTACTTGAAGTATGTATGCAGTTTTGGTTCTTCATCAATTTGGCCATGCGGCTCTGCTTTTCTTGTGCTGTTTTAGATTAAGGACTGTTGTGCTGCTATAATTATGCCCTATTTGATTCAGATTTTGCTCAAATTTCGGCCGAAATTCGGCTGAATTTTCGGACAAATTTTATCCAAAAATTCAAATTTTGTTTCTGCAATTTCGTCCGAGATTTTACCGAAATATTTGAAATGGCCGAAATTC
>NW_021195483.1:0-1587 GCF_002162155.2 Triticum dicoccoides
TCGTCATGGTCTAGTAACATAACCTCCAGAACAGGATTACCGTACCACTCTGGTGCGGATCTTACTCTGGTTGACCTACGAGGTTCAGTAACAACTTGATATGAAGTTTCATGATCATCATCATTAACGTCCTCACTAATTGGTGTAGATGTCTTCTGTGATGAACTACTTGCCAATAAGGGAGCAGGTACTGTTACATCATCAAGTTCTACTTTTCTCCCAATCACTTCTTTCGAGAGAAACTCCTTTTCTATAAAGGATCCATTCTTAGCAACGAATGCCTTGCCTCTGGATCTATGATAGAAGGTGTACCCAACAGTTTCCTTTGGGTATCCTATGAAGACACATTTCTTTGATTTGGGTTCGAGCTTATCAGGTTGAAGCTTTTTCACATAAGCATCGCAGCCCCAAACTTTAAGAAACGACAACTTTGGTTTCTTGCCAAACCATAGTTCATAAGACGTCGTCTCAATGGATTTTGATGGTGCCCTATTTAACGTGAATGCGGCCGTCTCTAAAGCATAACCCAAAAACGATAGCGGTAACTCAGTAAGAGACATAATAGATCGCACCATATCTAGTAAAGATGTTCGGACACACCATTACGCTGTGGTGTTCCGGGTGGCGCGAGTTGTGAAACTATTCCGCATTGTTTCAAATGTAGACCAAACTCGTAACTCAAATATTCTCCTCCACGATCAGATCGTAGAAACTTTATTTTCTTGTTACGATGATTTTCAACTTCACTCTGAAATTCTTTGAACTTTTCAAATGTTTTAGACTTATGTTTCATTAAGTAGATATACCCATATCTGCTTAAATCATCTGTGAAGGTGAGAAAATAACAATACTCGCCGCGAGCCTCAACATTCATTGGACCACATACATCAGTATGTATGATCTCCAATAAATCAGTTGCTCGCTCGATAGTTCCGGAGAACGGCGTTTTAGTCATCTTGCCCATGAGGCATGGTTCGCAAGTACCAAGTGATTCATAATCAAGTGATTCCAAAAGTCCATCAGTATGGAGTTTCTTCATGCGCTTTAGACCAATATGACCCAAACGGCAGTGCCACAAATAAGTTGCACTATCATTATCAACTCTGCATCTTTTGGCTTCAACATTATGAATATGTGTATCACTACTATCGAGATTCATCAAGAATAGACCACTCTTCAAGGGTGCATGACCATAAAAGATATTACTCATATAAATAGAACAACCATTATTCTCTGATTTAAATGAATAACCGTCTCACATCAAACAAGATCCGGATATAATGTTCATGCTCAACGCTGGCACCAAATAACAATTATTTAGGCCTAATACTAATCCCGAAGGTAGATGTAGAGGTAGCGTGCCGATGGCGATCACATCGACTTTGGAACCGTTTCCCACGCGCATCGTCACCTCGTCCTTAGCCAGTGTCCGCTTAATCTGTAGTCCCTGTTTCGAGTTGCAAATATTAGCAACAGAACCAGTATCAAATACCCAGGTGCTACTGCGAGCTCTGGTAAGGTACACATAAATAACATGTATATCACATATACCTTTGTTCACCTTGCCATCCTTCTTATCCGCCAAAT
>NW_021195484.1:0-1617 GCF_002162155.2 Triticum dicoccoides
GTCATGTAATTACTTTACTTTATTGCTAACCGTTAGCCATAGTAGTAGAAGTAATAGTTGGCGAGGCAACTTCATGAAGACACGATGATGGAGATCATGACGATGGAGATCATGGTGTCATGCCGGTGACGATGATGATCATGGAGCCCCGAAGATGGAGATCAAAAGGAGCAAAGTGATGATGGCCATATCATGTCACTATTTGATTGCATGTGATGTTTATCATGTTTATACATCTTATTTGCTTAGAACGACGGTAGTAAATAAGATGATCCCTTACAACAATTTCAAGAAGTATTCTCCCCTAACTGTGCACCGTTGCGACAGTTCGCTGTTTCAAAACATCACGTGATGATCGGGTGTTTTATTCAGACGTTCAAATACAACGGGTGTTGACGAGCCTAGCATGTACAGACATGGCCTCGGAACACATGCAAACACTTAGGTTGACTTGACGAGCCTATCATGTACAGACATGGCCTCGGAACACGGAGACCGAAAGGTCGAACATGAGTCGTATAGAAGATACGATCAACATGAAGATGTTCACCGATGATGACTAGTCCGTCTCACGTGATGATCGGACACGGCCTAGTTTGACTCGGATCATGTAATCACTTAGATGACTAGAGGGATGTCTATCTGAGTGGGAGTTCATAAGATGAACTTAATTATCCTGAACATAGTCAAAAGGTTTTTGCAAATTATGTCGTAGCTCACGCTATAGTTCTACTGTTTAGATATGTTCCTAGAGAAAAATTAGTTGAAAGTTGATAGTAGCAATTATGCGGACTAGGTCCGTAAACTGAGGATTGTCCTCATTGCTTCATAGAAGGCTTATGTCCTTAATGCATCGCTCAGTGTGCTGAACCCCAAACGTCGTTTGTGGATGTTGCGAACATCGGACATACACGTTTTGATAACTACGTGATAGTTTAGTTAAACGGTTTAGAGTTGAGGCACTAAAGACGTTTTCGAAACATCGCGGAACATATGAGATGTTTTGAGGGCTAAAATTGGGATTTCAGGCTCGTGCTCACGTCAAGAGGTATAAGACCTCCGACGATTTTCTTAACCTGCAAACTAAGGAGAAAAGCTCAATTGTTGAGCTTGTGCTCAGATTGTCTGAGTACAACAATCATTTGAATCGAGTGGGAGTTGATCTTCCAGATAAGACAGTGATGGTTCTCCAAAGTCATTGCCACCAAGCTGTTAGAGCTTCGTGATGAACTATAATATATCAGGGACATATATGATGATCCTTGAGATACTCGCGATGTTTGACACCGCGAAAGTAGAAATCAAGAAGGAGCATCAATTGTTGATGGTTGGTAAAACCACTAGTTTCAAGAAGGGCAAGGGCAAGAAGGGATACTTCATGAAACGGCAAATCAGCTGCTGCTCTAGTGAAGAAACCCAAGGTAAAACCCAAACCCGAGACTAAGTGCTTCTGTAATAAGGGGAACAACCACTAGAGCAGAATTACCCTAGATGCTTGGTAGATAAGAAGGCTGGCAAGGTCGATAGAAGTATATTGGATATACATTGTGTTAATGTGTACTTTGCTAGTACTCCTAGTAGCACCAGGGTATTAGATACCGGTTCGGTTGCTAAGTG
>NW_021195485.1:0-1144 GCF_002162155.2 Triticum dicoccoides
TCTATTACAAAGGGATTTCATTTTTCTAAACTTATTTGAACTCCATAGTTTTTCTGTGTTCAAAATGCACCATTCAAAGCCACATCATCAATTTTCAACCCTTTCTGACTTCATTTGTTATTTTTCATGCATTTACTGATTATTTTGAGCTATAAGACCATGAAATTGAAAAGTATTTGAAATGAACTCTGAAAAGGTTGAAAGTCGGCATGGTATCATCATTTCACCCACATAGCATGTGCAAGAAAGTAGAGAGGGTTACGGCACAAACTGGATGCACTTCCTGTAGAAAACGGATAATCTCTTTCGAAGTATCAGGGTTTCATACGGAAACTCGTCTGTTACAAAGGGATTTCATTTTTTTGAACTTATTTGAACTCCATAGTTTTCCTGTGTTCAAAATGCACCATTCAAAGCCACATCATCAATTTTCAACCCATTCTGACTTCATTTGTAATTTTTCATGCATTTTCTGATTATTTTGAGCTATAAGACCATGAAATTGAAAAGCATTTGAAATGAACTCTGAAAAGGTTGAAAGTTGGCATGGTATCATCATTTCATCCACATAGCATCTTTAAGAAATAGAGAGGGTTACAGCAAAAACTGGATGCACTTCGTGTACAAAACGGCCAATCTCTTTTGAAGTATCAGGGTTTCATACGGAAACTCATCTATTACAAAGGGATTTCATTTTTCTAAACTTATTTGAACTCCATAGTTTTTCTGTGTTCAAAATGCACCATTCAAAGCCACATCATCAATTTTCAACCCTTTCTGACTTCATTTGTTATTTTTCATGCATTTACTGATTATTTTGAGCTATAAGACCATGAAATTGAAAAGTATTTGAAATGAACTCTGAAAAGGTTGAAAGTCGGCATGGTATCATCATTTCACCCACATAGCATGTGCAAGAAAGTAGAGAGGGTTACGGCACAAACTGGATGCACTTCCTGTAGAAAACGGATAATCTCTTTCGAAGTATCAGGGTTTCATACGGAAACTCGTCTGTTACAAAGGGATTTCATTTTTTTGAACTTATTTGAACTCCATAGTTTTCCTGTGTTCAAAATGCACCATTCAAAGCCACATCATCAATTTTCAACCCATTCTGACTTCATTTGTAATTTTTCATGCATTT
>NW_021195486.1:0-1116 GCF_002162155.2 Triticum dicoccoides
TCCTCCCCTCTTGGTGGACTCCTACTAGGACTTGGAGTCCTAGTAGGACTCCCCACCCTGGCCGCACCTCTGCCTTGGCCGGCCTCCTCCTCCTCCATCCTTTATATACTGAGGCAAGGGGCACCCCATGGACACACAAGTTGATCCACGTGATCTATTCCTTAGCCGTGTGCGGTGCCCCCTGCCACCATATACCTCGATAATACTGTAGCGGAGTTTAGGCGAAGCCCTGCTGCTGTAGTTCATCAAGATCGTCACCACGCCGTCGTGCTGACGGAACTCTTCCCCGACACTTTGCTGGATCGGAGTCCGGGGATCGTCATCGAGCTGAACGTGTGCTCGAACTCGGAGGTGCCGTAGTTTCGGTGCTTGATCGGTTGGATCGTGAAGACGTACGACTACTTCCTCTACGTCGTGTCATCGCTTCCGCAGTCGGTCTGCGTTGGGTACGTAGACAACACTCTCCCCTCGTTGCTATGCATCACATGATATTGCGTGTGCGTAGGAATTTTTTTTTTTTTGAAATTACTACGAAACCCAACAGTGGCATCCGAGCCTAGGTTACTTATGTTGATGTTATATGCACGAGTAGAACACAAGTGAGTTGTGGACGATACAAGTCATACTGCCTACCAGCATGTCATACTTTGTTTCGGCGGTATTGTTGGACGAGACGACCCGGACCAACCTTACGCGTACGCTTACGCGAGACCGGTTCCCTCGACGTGCTTTGCACATAGATGGCTTGCGGGCGACTGTCTCTCCAACTTTAGTTGAACCGAGTATGGCTACGCCCGGTCCTTGAGAAGGTTAAAACGGAGTCTATTTGACAAACTATCGTTGTGGTTTTGATGCGTAGGTGAGATTGGTTCTTACTTAAGCCCGTAGCAGCCACGTAAAACATGCAACAACAAAGTAGAGGACGTCTAACTTGTTTTTGCAGGGCATGTTGTGATGTGATATGGTCAAGGCATGATGCTGAATTTTATTGTATGAGATGATCATGTTTTGTAACCGAGTTATCGGCAACTGGCTGGAGCCATATGGTTGTCGCTTTATTGTATGCAATGCAATCGCGATGTAATGCTTTACTTTATTACTAAACGGTAGTGATAG
>NW_021195487.1:0-2326 GCF_002162155.2 Triticum dicoccoides
ACTACATTTGTTATTTTTCATGCATTTACTGATTATTTCTAGCTATAAGACTATGAAATTGAAAAGCATTTAAAATGAACTCTGAAAAGGTTCCAAGTTGACATGGTATCATGATTTCATCCACATAGCATGTGCGACAACGTAGAGAGGGTTACGGCAAAAACTGGATGCACTTCGTGTACAAAACGGACAATCTCTTTCGAAGTATGAGGGTTTCATACGGAAACTCGTCTGTTACAAAGGGATTTCATTTTGTTGAACTTATTGGAACTCCATAGTTATTCTGTGTTCAAAATGCACCATTCAAAGCCACATCATCAATTTACAACTCTTTCTGACTACATTTGTTATTTTTCATGCATTTACTGATTATTTCTAGCTATAAGACTATGAAATTGAAAAGCATTTAAAATGAACTCTGAAAAGGTTCCAAGTTGACATGGTATCATCATTTCATCCACATAGCATGTGCGAGAACGTAGAGAGGGTTACGGCAAAAACTGGATGCACTTCGTGTACAAAACGGACAATATCTTTCGAAGTATCTGGGTTTCATACGAAAACTCGTCTGTTACAAAGGGATTTCATTTTTTTGAACTTATTTGAACTCCATAGTTTTTCTGTGTTCAAAATGAACCATTGAAAGCCACATCATCAATTTACAACCCTTTCTGACTACATTTGTTATTTTTCATGCATTTACTGATTATTTTGAGCTATGAGACCATGAAATTGAAATGCATTTGAAATGAACTCTGAAAGGTTCCAAGTTGGCATGGTATCATCATTTCACCCACATAGCATGTGCGAGAAAGAAAGAGGGTTACGGCAAAAACTGGATGCACTTCATGTACAAAACAGACAATCTCTTTCGAAGTATCAGGGTTTCATACGGAAACTCATCATTTACAAAGGGATTTCATTTTTTTGAACTTATTTGAACTCCATCGTTATTCTGTGTTCAAAATGCACCATTCAAAGCCACATCATCAATTTACAACCCTTTCTGACTTCATTTGTTATTTTTCATGCATTTACTGATTATTTTGAGCTATAAGACAATGAAATTGAAAAGCATTTAAAATAAACTCTGAAAAGGTTCCAAGTTTGCATGGTATCATCATTTCACCCACATAGCATGTGTGAGAACGTAGAGAGGGTTACGGCAAAAACTGGATGCACTTCGTGTACTAAACGGACAATCTCTTTCGAAGTATCAGGGTTTCATACGGAAACTCGTCTGTTACAAAGGGATTTCATTTTTTTTAACTGATTTGAACTCCATTGTTTTTCTGTGTTCTAAATGCACCATTCAAAGCCACATCATCAATTTACAACCCTTTCTGACTACATTTGTTATTTTTCATGCATTTACTGATTATTTTGAGCTATTAAACCATGAAATTGAAAAGCATTTGAAATGAACTCTGAAAAGGTTCCAAGTTGGCATGGTATCATCATTTCACCCACATAGCATGTGCGAGAAAGTAGAGAGGGTTACGGCAAAAACTGGATGCGCTTCGTGTACAAAACAGACAATCTCTTTCGAAGTATCAGGGTTTCATACGGAAACTCGTCTGTTACAAAAGGATTTCATTTTTTTGAACTCATTTGAACTCCATTGTTTTTCTGTGTTCAAAATGAACCATTGAAAGCCACATCATCAATTTACAACCCTTTCTGACTACATTAGTTATTTTTCATGCATTTAGTGATTATTTTGAGCTATGAGACCATGAAATTGAATTGCATTTGAAACGAACTCTGAAAAGGTTCCAAGTTGGCATGGTATCATCATTTCACCCACATAGCATGTGCGAGAAAGTAAGAGGGTTACGGCAAAAACTGGATGCACTTCGTGTACAAAACAGACAATCTCTTTCGAAGTATCAGGGTTTCATACGGAAACTCGTCATTTACAAAGGGATTTCATTTTTTTGAACTTATTTGAACTCCATCGTTATTCTGTGTTCAAAATGCACCATTCAAAGCCACAACATCAATTTACAACCCTTTCTGACTTCATTTGTTATTTTTCATGCATTTACTGATTATTTTGAGCTATAAGACAATGAAATTGAAAAGCATTTAAAATGAACTCTGAAAAGGTTCCAAGTTTGCATGGTATCATCATTTCACCCACATAGCATGTACAAGAATGTAGAGAGGGTTACGGCAAAAACTGGATGCACTTCGTGTACAAAATGGACAATCTCTTTCGAAGTATCAGGGTTTCATACGGAAACTCGTCTGTTACAAAGGGATTTCATTTTTTTGAACTTATTTGAACTCCATTGTTTTTCTGTGTTCAAAATGCACCATTCAA
>NW_021195487.1:2507-6790 GCF_002162155.2 Triticum dicoccoides
AAAAGGTTCCAAGTTGGCATGGTATCATCATTTCACCCACATAGCATGTGCGAGACAGTAGAGAGGGTTACGGCAAAAACTGGATGCACTCCGTGTACAAAACGGACAATCTCTTTCGAAGTATCAGGGTTTCATACGGAAACTCGTCTGTTACAAAGGGATTTCATTTTTCTTTTGAACTTATTTGAACTCCATAGTTTTTCTGTGTTCAAAATGCACCATTCAAAGCCACATCATCAATTTACAACCCTTTCTGACTACATTTGTTATTTTTCATGCATTTACTGATTATTTTGAGCTATAAGACCATGAAATTGAAAAGCATTTGAAATGAACTCTGAAAAGGTTCCAAGTTGGCATGGTATCATCATTTCACCCACATAGCACGTGCGAGAAAGTAGAGAGGGTTACGGCAAAAACTGGATGCGCTTCGTGTACAAAACGGACAATCTCTTTCGAAGTATCAGGGTTTCATACGGAAACTCGTCTGTTACAAAGGGATTTCATTTTCTTGAACTTATTTGAACTCCATAGTTATTCTGTGTTCAAAATGCACCATTCAAAGCCACATCATCAATTTACAACTCTTTGTGACTACATTTGTTATTCTTCATGCATTTACTGATTATTTCTATCTATAAGACTATGAAATTGAAAAGCATTTAAAATGAACTCTAAAAAGGTTCCAAGTTGACATGGTATCATCATTTCATCCACATAGCATGTGCGAGAACGTAGAGAGGGTTACGGCAAAAACTGGATGCACTTCGTGTACAAAACGGACAATCTCTTTCGAAGTATAAGGGTTTCATACGGAAACTCGTCTGTTACAAAGGGATTTCATTTTTTTTAACTTATTTGAACTCCATAGTTTTTCTGTGTTCCAAATGAACCATTGAAAGCCACATCATCAATTTACAACCCTTTGTGACTACATTTGTTATTTTTCATGCATTTACTGATTATTTTGAGCTATGAGACCACGAAATTGAAATGCATTTGAAATGAACTCTGAAAGATTCCAAGTTGGCATGGTATCATCATTTCACCCACATAGCATGTGCGAGAAAGTAAGAGGGTTACGGCAAAAACTGGATGCACTTCGTGTACAAAACAGACAATCTCTTTCGAAGTATCAGGGTTTCATACGGAAACTCGTCATTTACAAAGGGATTTCATTTTTTGAACTTATTTGAACTCCATCGTTATTCTGTGTTCAAAATGCACCATTCAAGGCCACATCATCAATTTACAACCCTTTCTGACTTCATTTGTTATTTTTAATGCATTTACTGATTATTTTGAGCTATAAGACAATGAAATTGAAAAGCATTTAAAATGAACTCTGAAAAGGTTCCAAGTTTGCATGGTATCAGCATTTCACCCACATAGCATGTGCGAGAACGTAGAGAGGGTTACGGCAAAAACTGGATGCACTTCGTGTACAAAACGGACAATCTCTTTCGAAGGATCAGGGTTTCATACGGAAACTCATCTGTTACAAAGGGATTTCATTTTTTTGAACTGATTTGAACTCCATTGTTTTTCTGTGTTCAAAATGCACCATTCAAAGCCACATCATCAATTTACAACCCTTTCTGACTACATTTGTTATTTTTCATGCATTTACTGATTATTTTGAGCTATAAGACCATGAAATTGAAAAGCATTTGAAATGAACTCTGAAAAGGTTCCAAGTTGGCATGGTATCATCATTTCACCCACATAGCATGTGCGAGAAAGTAGAGAGGGTTACGGCAAAAACTGGATGCGCTTCGTGTACAAAACGGACAATCTCTTTCGAAGTATCAGGGTTTCATACGGAAACTCGTCTGTTACAAAGGGATTTCATTTTCTTGAACTTATTTGAACTCCATAGTTATTCTGTGTTCAAAATGCACCATTCAAAGCCACATCATCAATTTACAACTCTTTGTGACTACATTTGTTATTTTTCATGCATTTACTGATTATTTCTAGCTATAAGACTATGAAATTGAAAAGCATTTAAAATGAACTCTGAAAAGGTTCCAAGTTGACATGGTATCATGATTTCATCCACATAGCATGTGCGAGAACGTAGAGAGGGTTACGGCAAAAACTGGATGCACTTCGTGTACAAAACGGACAATCTCTTTCGAAGTATCAGGGTTTCATACGGAAACTCGTCTGTTACAAAGGGTTTTCATTTTTTTGAACTTATTTGAACTCCATAGTTTTTCTGTGTTCAAAATGAACCATTGAAAGCCACATCATCAATTTACAACCCTTTCTGACTACATTTGTTATTTTTCATGCATTTACTGATTATTTTAAGCTATTAGACCATGAAATTGAAATGCATTTGAAATGAACTCTGAAAGATTCCAAGTTGGCATGGTATCATCATTTCACCCACATAGCATGTGCGAGAAAGTAAGAGGGTTACGGCAAAAACTGGATGCACTTCGTGTACAAAACAGACAATCTCTTTCGAAGTATCAGGGTTTCATACGGAAACTCGTCATTTACAAAGGGATTTCATTTTTTTGAACTTATTTGAACTCCATCGTTATTCTGTGTTCAAAATGCACCATTCAAAGCCACATCATCAATTTACAACCCTTTCTGACTTCATTTTTTATTTTTCATGCATTTACTGATTATTTTGAGCTATAAGACAATGAAATTGAAAAGCATTTAAAATGAACTCTGAAAAGGTTCCAAGTTTGCAGGGTATCAGCATTTCACCCACATAGCATGTGCGAGAACGTAGAGAGGGTTACGGCAAAAACTGGATGCACTTCATGTACAAAACGGACAATCTCTTTCGAAGGATCAGGGTTTCATACGAAACTCGTCTGTTACAAAGGGATTTCATTTTTTGAACTTATTTGAACTCCATTGTTTTTCGTGTTCAAAATGCACCATTGAAAGCCACATCATCAATTTACAACCCTTTCTGACTACATTTGTTATTTTTCATGCATTTACTGATTATTTTGAGCTATAAGACCATGAAATTGAAAAGCATTTGAAATGAACTCTGAAAAGGTTCCAAGTTGGCATGGTATCATCATTTCACCCACATAGCATGTGCGAGAAAGTAGAGAGGGTTACGGCAAAAACTGGATGCGCTTCGTGTACAAAACGGACATTCTCTTTCGAAGTATCAGGGTTTCATACGGAAACTCGTCTGTTACAAAGGGATTTCATTTTCTTGAACTTATTTGAACTCCATAGTTATTCTGTGTTCAAAATGCACCATTCAAAGCCACATCATCAATTTACAACTCTTTCTGACTACATTTGTTATTTTTCATGCATTTACTGATTATTTCTAGCTATAAGACTATGAAATTGAAAAGCATTTAAAATGAACTCTGAAAAGGTTCCAAGTTGACATGGTATCATCATTTCATCCACATAGCATGTGCGAGAACGTAGAGAGGGTTACGGCAAAAACTGGATGCACTTCGTGTACAAAACAAACAATTTCTTTCGAAGTATCAGGGTTTCATACGGAAACTCGTCTGTTACAAAGGGATTTCATTTTTTTGAACTTATTTGAACTCCATAGTTTTTCTGTGTTCAAAATGAACCATTCAAAGCCACATCATCAATTTACAACCCTTTCTGACTTCATTTGTTATTTTTCATGCATTTACTGATTATTTTGAGCTATAAGACAATGAAATTGAAAAGCATTTAAAATGAACTCTGAAAAGGTTCCAAGTTTGCAGGGTATCAGCATTTCACCCACATAGCATGTGCGAGAACATAGAGAGGGTTACGGCAAAAACTGGATGCACTTCCTGTACAAAACGGACAATCTCTTTCGAAGGATCAGGGTTTCATACGGAAACTCGTCTGTTACAAAGGGATTTCATTTTTTTTGAACTGATTTGAACTCCATTGTTTTTCGTGTTCAAAATGCACCATTCAAAGCCACATCACCAATTTACAACCCTTTCGGACTACATTTGTTATTTTTCATGCATTTACTGATTATTTTGAGCTATAAGACAATCAAATTGAAAAGCATTTGAAATGAACTCTGAAAAGGTTCCAAGTTGGCATGGTATCATCATTTCACCCACATAGCATGTGCGAGAAAGTAGAGAGGGTTACGGCAAAAACTGGATGCGCTTCATGTACAAAACGGACAATCTCTTTCGAAGTATCAGGGTTTCATACGGAAACTCGTCTGTTACAAAGGGATTTCATTTTCTTGAACTTATTTGAACTCCATAGTTATTCTGTGTTCAAAATGCACCATTCAAAGCCACATCATCAATTTACAA
>NW_021195487.1:6800-8666 GCF_002162155.2 Triticum dicoccoides
GACCATGAAATTGAAAAGCATTTGAAATGAACTCTGAAAAGGTTCCAAGTTGGCATGGTATCATCATTTCACCCACATAGCATGTGCGAGAAAGTAGAGAGGGTTACGGCAAAAACTGGATGCGCTTCGTGTACAAAACGGACAATCTCTTTCGAAGTATCAGGGTTTCATACGGAAACTCGTCTGTTACAAAGGGATTTCATTGTCTTGAACTTATTTGAACTCCATAGTTATTCTGTGTTCAAAATGCACCATTCAAAGCCACATCATCAATTTACAACTCTTTCTGACTACATTTGTTATTTTTCACGCATTTACTGATTATTTCTAGCTATAAGACTATGAAATTGAAAAGCATTTAAAATGAACTCTGAAAGGTTCCAAGTTGACATGGTATCATCATTTCACCCACATAGCTTGTGCGAGAACGTAGAGAGGGTTACGGCAAAAACTGGATGCACTTCGTGTACAAAACTGACAATCTCTTTCGAAGTATCAGGGTTTCATACGGTAACTCGTCTGTTACAAAGGGATTTCATTTTTCTGAACTTATTTGAACTCCGTTGTTTTTCTGTGTTCAAAATGCACCATTCAGAGCCACATCATCGATTTACAACCCTTTCTGACTTTATTTGTTATTTTTCGTGCATTTACTGGTTATTTTGAGCTACAAGACCATGATATTGAACAGCATTTGAAATGAACTCTGAAAAGGTTCCAATTTGGCATGGTATCATCATTTCACCCACATAGCATGTGCGAGACATTAGAGAGGGTTACGGCAAAAACTGGATGCGCTCCGTGTACAAAACGGATAATCTCTTTCGAAGTATCAGGGTTTCATACGGAAACTCGTCTGTTAAAAAGGGATTTCATTTTTTTGAACTTATTTGAACTCCATAGTTTTTCTGTGTTCAAAATGCACCATTCAAAGCCACATCATCAATTTACAACCCTTTCTGACTACATTTGTTATTTTTCATGCATTTACTGATTATTTCTAGCTATAAGACTATGAAATTGAAAAGCATTTAAAATGAACTCTGAAAAGGTTCCAAGTTGGCATGGTATCATCATTTCATCAACATAGCATGTTCGAGAACGTAGAGAGGGTTACGGCAAAAACTGGATGCACTTCGTGTACAAAACGGACAATCTCTTTCGAAGTATCAGGGTTTCATACGGAAACTCGTCTGTTACATAGGGATTTCATTTTTTTGAACTTATTTGAACTCCATAGATTTTCTGTGTTCAAAATGAACCATTGAAAGCCACATCATCAATTTACAACCCTTTCTGACTACATTTGTTATTTTTCGTGCATTTACTGATTATTTTGAGCTATGAGACCATGAAATTGAAATGCATTTGAAATGAACTCTGAAAAGGTTCCAAGATGGCATGGTATCATCATTTCACCCACATAGCATGTGCGAGAAAGTAAGAGGGTTACGGCAAAAACTGGATGCACTTCGTGTACAAAACAGACAATCTCTTTCGAAGTATCAGGGTTTCATACGGAAACTCGTCATTTACAAAGGGATTTCATTTTTTTGAAATTATTTGAACTCCGTCGTTATTCTGTGTTCAAAATGCACCATTCAAAGCCACATCATCAATTTACAACCCTTTCTGACTTCATTTGTTATTTTTCATGCATTTACTGATTATTTTGAGCTATAAGACAATGAAATTGAAAAGCATTTAAAATGAACTCTGAAAAGGTTCCAAGTTGGCATGGTATTATCATTTCACCCACATAGCATGTGGGAGAAAGTACAGAGGGTTACGGCAAAAACTGGATGCACTTCGTGTACAAAACGGACAATCTCTTTCGAAGTATCAGGGTTTCATACGGAAACTCGT
>NW_021195488.1:0-1213 GCF_002162155.2 Triticum dicoccoides
CTCAGATGTGTGGCTATTGTTCATGTTCAAATGTGTGGCCTGCTTGTTTCTCTTAAAATAAAGATTGCCTTATGCATTCCATTATTATTCCTGAAACTTGCATGGGACAGATGGATATCCTGTGATGTTCATGTTTTTTCTGAATGCATCTCTATAATGTAATTTTTGATGTGCATCCTGTGACGTTTGTCTAGTACTCCCTCCGTCCGGAAATACTTGTCATCAAACTAGATAAAAGGGGATGTATCTAGATGTATTTTAGTTCTAGGTACACCTCTTTTTATCCATTTTGATGACAAGTATTTTCGGACGGAGGGAGTATGCATGGTCACTTGAATGGCGTGATCACCTTCCAAAATCTTAATTGCTTGCTTTTTATTTTTTAGAGTTGGTCATGCTCTTTGCATGATCCCTCTCTGAATGTTAAATACTTATTGTGTATTACAAACATAGCCAATTATGTGAGTGCCCTATGCACCTTTCCAGAGCGAAATGAAATCTATCATCTGCTATAATTGCTTTATATGCAACATCTTAGATGACATTTTGTATGCTGTGCCATTTGTTTATTCATGGTCGTCGTATGACATTCTTATCTTCCAAATGTAAAAACTATGCTCAGATGCTTGTTTATTTTTCATGTTAAATCGTGTGACTGTTTTACCTTTCTGAATGTTAAATTTATGCTCTGCTCTTTTTCTTTATTCATAGTCAATTTCAAGTACTGTAAATTGCTTTGCCAGTCAGAATGTGTGATATGTCCATTTGTTTAATTTGGCAACGAAGATATGTGGTAGGGATAATGCGGTTAACAAACCTAGGTGTTCTTCCACCCCAAGATATGTACCTGTCAGAGGGAAGTGCATCTAGGTGCAGATTGCCTATTGTCCTATGTCTACTGCGTTGCCAATGTTGCCTTCTGAATGTAAAATGCATACTGTTCTGTCAGTGTACTATATCATGTGCCCACTGTTACCATTCAAATTCTGCATGAAAATGGTTTAGCTTTTCTTATTTACTGTTTCTTGGTAATGCAGTAGCCATGCTGATCATTCACTACGCGGTCCTTTCCCTGTGGCGATGTATACGACGGTACCAACACTCTATGAGGCTTTTGAGAAGTGGTATGTCCAAAAAATATTCTTTCATCTTGTACAAATCTATCTCTTCCTCTTTTCATTGTTAACCCATGGTAATTCTAACTGTCATATTT
>NW_021195489.1:0-1492 GCF_002162155.2 Triticum dicoccoides
ATAGCCCACACTCAAATCAAAGGATTGATAAGACAATAGGTCCAGCAACTGATCACAAGGACCAATCGATGAAGATATCATCTTTCTTCAACACACACTACACAAGAATATCCCTTTGGAACGAACTAAGTCAGGCAAGCTTTTATCTTCCAACTCTCCAAGTTGTTGTCTAGCTTAACCAACTAGCTCAGGGATATCTAACACCGATTCTTGGAGAGAAGGTGGTTCACAAGAAACCAACTTGATCACGAGCTCAACATAACAGTCAGGTGACAGCCTGGTGATACTTTCGAGAAGATATTCGAAAAATCACGAACCACCGATATGTTACTAAGCTCGAGAACAATCTCGCTTTTGAGGGCAAGACGATATGATCAAATGAGTGAGGACTTGACAAGATCCTAACTCATCAATCGAAGGGTGCACTGAAATAAGGACTAGGTAGCACGATCAGTCTTAGAGGATGATTCAGAAACCAACACGCTAAGAATGAAATTATTGTCCTTTAACTACCAAGCAACGAGGTTGCTGGGAGTATTGATTTCACACATCACAATTCATTTGTCGGTATTCCGGTTGCCTCAACACGAAGACCGAGGAATGACAAAGGATGGCGAGAAGCATCACTATGTCAAGAATTCACAAAAGGTGGTGCAATTCTCATGAAATTCCTGTCATAAAGAAGGTAATACTTCAGGGTAGAACAGAACCAAAAGCTGGATTGGCATTTGATCTGCGGAATACAACTACTTTGACCCAATCCTAGATATGGATGAGGTACTGGAGTTTGTTTCTCCAAGTCATTCAGGACAGAATGGCTTGACGGACCACAAGAGTAATAGGCATCGATGAACGAATGCACACATAATCTTGACTATCAATTGATAGACGAGGGTCAGAAGACAACTAAAGAGGGACAACTCAAGGAACACACGATTTTCTGAGTTGTGGGTGCATGGTTTAGCATGTCGAACGAATTCCACATATTTCTTCCAGATAACCCATACAGAAAGGTAGAACTGGCAGAGTCACAATATAGAATCGAGAACCCATCGAGAGCACTCTGATTGTGATCTTTCGATCAGCGAGGAACATCTGCCATAAGCGGTTCATAGTATTTGGAAGAAAGGAATACCACGAACATCGAGGACTAATGCAAAGGTTGCTAATAACCTTAAGGAACGAGCAAAACTATCAACATGAAGCAAGTAGGGTGAATCTCGGGTTCAAAACCCAGGGATAGAATACCTACTACTAAATGGCATCACGGGATGCTTTCGATAATGACGGCCAGAGTCATCACACTGGAACATAAATCATGGCTAGACTACTAGATGATCCCCTGAGACACCTAGGGTCATAATAATAACTCCAACATAAGGTTGAGGCAGTAGAATACCTCAGCTCAACAATTTGTGTGATTAACCTGGCCTAACAGACATTGAAACCGGAGCAAAAGGATTTGCAAATGCATCAGACTCTTTAGAAACCT
>NW_021195490.1:0-1325 GCF_002162155.2 Triticum dicoccoides
GGGTTCATCAATGGTGGAAATCCCTCTGGGTCTCCAAAACATTGAGTAATAGTGCACGAAACGGACACGATTCGGCAAAATATGTGAGTGTTGATGACCGACACGTAAACGCACCCTGGGGTTCGTCAATCATGGAAATGACTCTGAGACCCCAAAATAGAGTAGTAGTCCAAGAAACGGGCCAGAATCGGCCCAAACTGTGATTGTTGATGACCGACACGTAAGCGCACCTTGGAGTTCGACAACCATGGAAATCGCTTTGGGACCCCAAAACGGTGAGTAATAGTCCATGAAACGGGCCAGAATCGGCCAAAACTGCGAGTGTTGATGACCAACACGTAAGCACACCTTGGAGTTCAACAACTATGGAAATCACTTCGGGACCCCAAAACCGTGAGTAATAGTCCACGAAACATGTCAGAATTGGCCAAAACTGTGAGTGTTGACGACAGACACATAAATGCACCCCGGGGTTCATCGATCGTGGAAATCCCTCTGGGTCTCCAAAGCATTGAGTAATAGTGCACGAAACGGACACGATTCGGCCAAATATGTGAGTGTTGATGACCGACACGTAAACGCACCCTGGGGTTCGTCAATCATGGAAATGACTCTGAGACCCCAAAATAGAGTAGTAGTCCAAGAAACGGGCCAGAATCGGCCCAAACTGTGATTGTTGATGACCGACACGTAAGCGCACCTTGGAGTTCGACAACCATGGAAATCGCTTTGGGACCCCAAAACGGTGAGTAATAGTCCATGAAACGGGCCAGAATCGGCCAAAACTGCGAGTGTTGATGACCAACACGTAAGCACACGTTGGAGTTCAACAACTATGGAAATCACTTCGGGACCCCAAAACCGTGAGTAATAGTCCACGAAACATGTCAGAATTGGCCAAAACTGTGAGTGTTGACGACAGACACATAAATGCACCCCGGGGTTCATCAATCGTGGAAATCCCTCTGGGTCTCCAAAACATTGAGTAATAGTGCACGAAACGGACACGATTCGGCAAAATATGTGAGTGTTGATGACCGACACGTAAACGCACCCTGGGGTTCGTCAATCATGGAAATGACTCTGAGACTCCAAAATAGAGTAGTAGTCCAAGAAACGGGCCAGAATCGGCCCAAACTGTGATTGTTGATGACCGACACGTAAGCGCACCTTGGAGTTCGACAACCATGGAAATCGCTTTGGGACCCCAAAACGGTGAGTAATAGTCCATGAAACGGGCCAGAATCGGCCAAAACTGCGAGTGTTGATGACCAACACGTAAGCACACCTTGGAGTTCAACAACTATGGAAATCACTTCGGGACC